>NC_056714.1:3952001-4049669 GCF_018831695.1 Puntigrus tetrazona | reverse complement strand
TCGAATGTAGTCCATCTTGTTGTACGAGTGAACCGATCAGCCGGACGAAAGATGGAGAGTACCGACGGCTGAGGTCGCATTTACTCGCCATGGACACCACCATTACTGCCTTCCATTTCCTCGAACACGCTTGCGGCGTCCTCTTCCCGACCTTCGGCATCCAGGAAACACAGAGGACTGAGGGGCCTGGGTCGCGCAGCAAATCCGCGTGTGCGCGTTGTGCGCTCAGTTTAGTTGGTTTTGAGCAGTTTCGGTCATCTGTTGGTGTATCATGGGACTACCGCTATCGTAGTGTCATGCCCTAAAAATTAGCTGGAAACATACACAAAATTTTTGTCTGGGACAAACAAAAAACACCATTTGGTTCGAGATTGCTTATGCGTAACACTGCTAACAACGCTATCTTGATCAATGTCCCAGTTCAGTCAGGTTTGATGGTTTCAGAGTGTGGAGAAATATACTTTAAATCACACCACAAATTTTTCAATGTGTGTATTCAGGTCTAGGGACTGGGATGGCCATTCCAGAGACATTATTACTTGTTCCTCTATGAATCCTTAGTAGATTTGAGCACTATTGGGACCACATTCATCTTGTTGAAAGATCCAGCCCCAGCACAACTTCAACTGTCACTGATTCCTGGACATTATTCCATTTGAAATTTGCTGATATTGAATGGAATCATGCAGCCCTCAGCGCTAACCGTTCCCAGTTCCTGCACTGACCACGGCCCCACAGCATTATAGAAGCCACACCACAAAATTACTGTAAGTGCTCCTTTGTGATCTGTGTTGTTTTCTCTGCCATGCATACTTGCCCCTTGTTTTGCCCAAATAACTCTTTTAGTTTCATCAGTCCACAGCACCTTATTCCAAAATGACTGGCATAATGTGCTTTAACATACCTCAAAGCACCATTTGTGATAATAATACCCAGAAAAAGGGGCTTTTCCACATTTACTCATACAACATCTCCTTGTATAAATTGCGCTAATAATTCAAATGCAGTGTTTATCACAATAAGATAATATTTGTGGAGTCTTTAGACTTTAATGCACATTACAAGGAAAAACACTTAAAGTGGCCTCCTTTAATGCTCTCATGAATGCGTTCACCTGTAGATGGAAGTCAAAGGCGTCACTGAGGTGTCGGAAGGCAATTTTGAGCTGCTCTAGCCCACCAGGGAGCTATGATTGGTTGTCATGCCAGTCAGCTCTCAGCACCACCTCTCAGGAGAATTTGAATTTTCCTCTCAAGTGGCTAATTTAAGCGGCCGGGTTCAAGATCTTGGCAGAGAACCAAGTCTCATCCCATATTCGTTTCCCAACCTGAGCCACATGCCAGCAATCCACCTCCTTATGACGGGGACGAACTCTTGCCAACTCTTGCACGCTGTAGCCAGTGCGTTTATGCTCTGAACAAACTAAGTGGCAGTCATCACTCTTCTCGGCAAGGCACTCAAAGCATTAGGGGACAGCCATTTGGATGCTCGATCACCTATATGATCCAGTTTTGTTAATTTCCTTTGAGAGATGAGAAAATAGTTTGGCAGGTCCAAATCCCATAGAGAGAGATAAAGCGGCTGCTAAACATTTAACCTCCGTCCAGAAAATCAAACAAATCACCTGACTACCTCATTCAGTTCCAAGACACTTGCAGGACAAGTCTTGTTTGTGTCTTGTTTGATGCTGCTTCTCACTGTCTCTGTGTCTCCTTTCTCGAGATCAGAGACCCACATATTTCCACTTAGTGGATAAGAAGCGATGATAGAAGACAGCATTCAGCGCTTGCTCCCTCGGGACACTGTGAATATCAAGTTACTTCCGTTCGGTCTCTGCTCTCGACTCTAGAAATCTGCAGCGATTCTAGAGATTATGAATTTTTATAGAAAGCGGTTGTAAAATTTTGGACAGAGTGTACTATACTTTCGCTCCTCCCTACTAAAGTCTTTAGGCGTAGCAAATTGCAGGATCAAGGCCTTTGATAATCTTAAGTCCCCAGTTTATCTCTCCTGTTCTCTCAGCTCCCAGATCCTAGAGAGACAATTCATTGTTAAGTTCAGCATCAGATGTGAGTCAGCGCTGTCTTGTCCCAACGCTCCTCAAGGATGAGAAGTACATCCCTGTACTAAGCCTGCAGAGCGGAATTATGACGCCGGCAGCAGCGAGCTGCTGGCAGTCAGAGAGCCTGGCACCAGGGAGTGGAGTCACTGGTTTTGGAGAGAGCCCACTCAGCTTTTGTGGTCTGGACGGAGCACAAAAAATTTAGAATATCCGTTCAGCCAGAGGCTGAGTTCTAAGCTTGGAGTTAGGCTGGGCGCACTGTTAATGCAGCTGAAGTTTACCACTCTGCGCCCGGCCGGATCAAAATGTCAGGCCTGATGCCTTGTCTAGCCTTTTGAGCCGGGAGAAAGCGGCTTCTGCCGGCCCGATCCTCACTCATGCAGGGTGGTTGTAGGAGCTCTGCCGGCAGATTGACCTAACCCTGGGGGCCAGGAGATGGATTTGGCGGCCATCAGTCAGCGATTTTGGTAGTACATCTATAGGCAGGATGTCGGGTGGTTGTGTTAGCTTGCTCAGTCTGCGCCCAGACAAGACCTCTAACCAGCCTCCGTCAGGTCTGTTATGTCCTCCTGTTCCACCGTCACCATTCATAACCACCTGACACTGTTACTAATGCCCCTCTAAAGGCAACACACGCTATCCTTACGGTGGTGGATCGTTTCTCTGTCATGCATTTCATTGCCCTCCCCCAAACTCCCCCCCTCAATAAGGAGACAGCATACAGTTTATCTGTTACGTTTTCTGAAAGCTCCTGATTACCCTCACAGACGTGGTTTTCTGATGAGGTCCCAGTTGCGTCTCCCAGTTTGGCAAGAATTCTGTCTAAACAGATCGGGGCCTCCACGAGTCTGTCTTCGGAGTTATCACCCTCAGTCTAATGGTCAATGTAGAAGCCAGGCCAGCAGGATCTTCAGAAAGAGCCTCCGCTGCCTGAGCGTACGTAATCCTGTGCTCACCAGGTCAGCGACTTGCCTGGTAGGAAATATACCCTAATACCAGTGGCATCAACAAGTGTATCTCCACCACTTTGAATCATTCTGGCGTGGTGCATAACCCTTGTTTCCATCCAGGAACCCGGCGTTGCGGTGCCGTCTGCTCTGGCCATTTGTCGTTGTTGCCAAGACCTGGAATAAGGCCAGGAGTCTTAGCCAGACCTCCTGGGCACTGAAGGCAGCATGTTTGATATTTGATGCATTCTGACTCTGAACTGCAGTTTTGCTAGTTTGATTAAGTTTTGTTTGTCAGTCTTAGTCCTGTTTTCAGTTAGTACCCCGTTTTTACCTTGTTGACTTTTTGTTTTGACTGGTTTCTCAGTTTTCCACTGCAGCCTTTACATCTCTCCAGCCCCACCTTTTTACCAGCTCAGACGGTCCTCTCACTAGCGACTTTTGGGTGCCAGTGCCTGCCTGTCTCGATCCTCTGGCGTATCAGAGCGTGGCTGGCGTGGGGACTCCCCAATTACGCGCTGACCACCACCTTTTCGCCGGTTGAGTCTAGTTCTACCAATCCCATCTCAATCGCGACCAGCTATTCTGCACCTTTTGGTCAGTGCACAGAACCCTTGTTTATCAGGCTAATCTTTTCTTCTGCAATTGGAGTCTGCTCGTCTGTCTGACGGTAGAGACCAGGAGATAGTCAGGAGAATGCTCTTTCAATAATTTTTGTTACATCACTGCATCTAATCCCCCTTTAGGCATCATTGTACGATACCACCTACTGATAGAATGCAGTGAACATCATAAATCTATCTCCATGCAGTTTAAAGAGAGGGCGGTCTGTATATTTGATAAATTGTTGTGGCTATATATTAAAGCTACCACAACATCAGTGATTCAGCATTAATATACGTTATTTTACAGATTTCTTTTATGGACACTGCATTTGCACACATGAGAAACTCTTTCAATCAATTTAATAATTTCATGCAGAGCTATTGCAAGGGATTCTCAGTGCTAAGTCCAGGTCGCAACTCTTGAGCTTATCTGTGTTGTGGAGCAAGAGAATGAATCTGCAGTTATAGCAACTTGGCAGAAGAGTAGCGAAAGCACGAGCCAGGGGCTGGAAAGAAATGGCGGTGCTGCAATTGACTATAGGATTGACATATGAACAGAAATAACATTATGATGCACATATTTGATCATTTTTACCTCTAATTTGGCATTTGCTTTCCATGACATTTAATATATTTTCTTTCATTACTATATGTTTCTTGAGCACCTCGGTTGGAGTTGACTGGGACATTGTGCATAATCAGTTTGGCCTCCATCATTCTCAATTACACCCCAAACCCACTATTCACTTTCTTCTGCTTGTTTTGATTTGATGTAATCAGGTGCCAGAAGACTTCAGAATGTTCTGCCAACTCTTCAGCATTCAAAATCCCTTTCAATCTTCCATTACATGAGCTTTGCCACTCAACTGACTATCTGCTACACTGTATTGCCCTTCCACTTCTATTACATTAGAACCACCATATTCTAATCTATTCTAATCCAAGCTCAGTTATGATTTTATGTATGTAATTGAATGTAGTCACATTACTATTAGCTTATTCAGTCAAGAACTGTCCATTAAAAGGAAGGTATCATTCAGTCAGCATATGGTCAAATGATGGGATATTCATATAGATAAAATAATTGATGATGAGTGTTGAATTATGGAATTTGTATTCTTCATATTCTTCATTTAATTCATTCCATTATTCAACAAATGTTTATCAATAACTACTTACATTTGTCTATTTTCTGTATAAACAAAGTTCTCTGGTTTCTTTTAGTAAATACAGTCTTTACTTAGATTAAAACAGATTACTTTGACAAGTGGAATACTTGACCAAAAGAGTGATATAAGTTCAATATCATTATTCATTCTGTTATTCTCAGCTGAATATTCCATAACATAGCATAGCATAGTGTATAACCAGATGTTGCTTTCTTTTAATGTCATCTTCGTTTTATTGTTTGCTAGCATAACTTTTACAAATAAACTTATTTATTTATATTTTAAAGTGTTTTTATATAAAAAACTAATATGTAATAAATCTTTTTTAAAATATACAATTAATTTTTATACCCAGTGTCAGTGTCCTTATAAGCTGCTGATGCATGCCTTTATACCGTTCAGAATATCCAGCTAGAAGATAATAGAGACAATTTACATTGCTTTTTCTTTAAAGTGCATTCCAAACAATTAAACTCACTCCAAATTGTGCCATGGAGTTATTTTCTCAGGTTGTCAATATATTGTCCTTAAGTACGATGTAATAAGTGTGTTGGTGTTGAATTGTTACTGTTAAGCTTATTGCTAGTACTACTTTACTTTACTTTAAAAACATTTTTGAGATATAAATATGACCACCTTAGATCATTTTAGTGTAGTTTGATGATATGTAACCATTTATGTTATAGTGCTGGTAATACTTGTCATTTGGTTTCATCTCTGTCCTTCAGATCAATGTACTCATCTGCATGTCATCAGCATTCTAGCTATGATGTTCTGCCGTAAACACATTCCTTTAGTCTAGACTCCATGCACAGCATTCTGCAATAATGTAGAAGAGGAGGACTGAACCGTTCTGCCTTCTGTGAGTGTGTGTGTGTGCAGACACTTTGGCTTTTCGAAGCTACTTTGTTTGAACAAATAATAAATAATATCATATAATATTAAATCTCAGTTGGTCTCACTCTCAAAGGTACACAGCTGGGCTATTCATAAAACCTGGCACTTATATACACACAGCATACCACACCAGAAATCAGACAATTCAAATAATACTTACTTATCCAAAAGCGGCTGGGAGCAATGGCACCATGACCTATATTGATTTGCCAGTGTGCACAGTACTGAGAGGCAAATGTCGGTGTTTGTCAGTTTTACCTAAATAAATGAATGCACCACCTATTTAAGGTCTTTTAAATAGTTTAACACTTTGTATTTATATCTTAGTTTGTGAATTGTTAAGATGTTGATTTTGACAATGTGAGGAAATTGCAATCAAATTTTTAACTTTTTATAAATATTGAATTTAAATACTATTAAAATAATAACTGAAGAATAACCAAATTAGGAATAATGAAAATGTTATGATTTGTGGGTACCTAAATAAATCATGCTGGTTTTGAACAAAATGGTGGGTGTGTCCTATTTATTTAAAAACTACCTAAAAGGAGCTGTATTTCTATTTTAGATTTCTTCTCTCTCTTACATACCCCCTTTCCCTCTTCTCACTTCTGCTTCAAAGAGTCTTTGGAGAGTGCTTTACTTATTTGTCACGTATTTGGAACTCTTTTATTTATTATTTTCCATGTCCCATGCTCTAGCAGCCTACTTTCTGTTAATTGTCTTATTGTGTTCAGGTGTTTTAGAATTAATTTTTATTATTTTACTTTGTGTATATGGATTTCTGTTTGTTTTCAGTGACTCAGTTGAGTCCAGTCCTTTCCCTTAAGTAGCCATTTCCTCCAATAGACTCCAAAAGAGTATTTTGTGCAGTCTAAATAACGACTGCTAAGCCAGTTTGGTGGCGAGACATAAAATCTAAAACCTGCCTCCGAAATAGTCCGTACGATCATTCTGACTCACAATATGAAAACCACAGAAGTCACACAACCTACACTAGAATGGCCAATTTCCCGAACGTTAAAGTTAACTTCAGTGCCATTTATTTTGCCGAGCAAGAATATTGGTTTTTAATTCAAACATTTTTCACAACAGCAGTACATAAACAAAACAAAGATAACCAAATTAAACAAACATAACTAAATTCTAAAAGTAATTGGTAATCATACCGGTTCTGAAAATACGCAAATGTGAAGTAGCGCCAGAACCTGCGATCACTCCTTGTATGTTTTGTCCACTTTCACTCATGTCTCAGATCAGAGAGATCCCAAAATCTGTTGTAAAACCTTTTGGTGTTTAGGTTCCCATGCTCAGTTGCACCACCAACTGGAGACATTCAGAATATAAGAGAGACTTCTTTGTTCCTTTGGATATCCACTAGTTAGTTTTATTGCATGGCAGGTTTTTGGTTCCTCTGCACAACATTTCATGGTATTGATGAGTTAGATGTTGATGTCAGACCAGTTACTCCTGGTGATTATGGCCATCTGCCTGAATCAGGCCAGGTACAATAGTGCTTTCCTGAGCCACTGTAGGTGTTGGTGGGGAGGCATGCACACCTCCCAGTCCTGATCTCTCTTACAGCAAGATGGTCGTTCTGACTTCTGTTTATGGCCTGAAACCACACCATGGCCTGGATCTTTCTTTGTCCGAAATTGCACAAGGGCTGTTGGCCTCCATGGTGGCCTTTTTCAGACAAAGCTGCTTGTCTGCCTCCCCTCTTTACCCTCAATGGTGAAGGTGACATTCCCCAGGTGGAAGTGCAGTTCCACCACTTGAGGGAGGTAATCGCCTCCTGTCTCAGGCCTATTTGGCTGTCAGCAGCTTCACCGGAATGCCCCGCAGAACTGTCCTGCAGGAATAATGCAAGAACCAGATGCTACAAGATGCGCAGGGTTAGTACCAACCTGAAAGAGTTGATACGGGATCTGTGCTTGTCAACTGTAGGCCCAGGAGTGGCATCTGTTGCTCAGCCTGACCAAGAGATAGGGAACATTTGCAAAGTTTGCTTTAAGCATATTACGTATCTCTCAGGCTGAAGCTATTGGTGACTCTGTCAGAACTTTGCCCAGAGTTCCTAAACATTTGGCAGATAAAACCAATCAGCACATCCGCTCCTTAATGTGCCAGTTCATGAACTTATTATTATTATTCTCTTGAGACTCTTTCTTTGGTTTTGATTGCGAGGGTTGTACATGGGAGTACAAAGTCCTCCTCTTCAGAGGCTCTCCCTGTCCCTCCATATCTTTATGAATGTTCTTTAAAGAAAGGTAAGTTAAATTGCAAGTCATGCCCCCTTGCCCGTTAAAGAGAACTGGATCTCAGACCTCATTTAGCCCAATCACGCAAGTTCAGTTGTGCGAGCAAAGGCTAGGTGCTCAGTGGGGCTTTGGGTCAACTGGGAAGAGCAAACTCTCCCAGAATATCTTTCTCGGTATGGAAGTTAGACTCAATCCAACTTCACTGCTGCAGGAGCAAGCATGAATTAGTTTCACTGGATAATACTGGCTGTATCTTTCTCCAATTACCAGAGAAATTCCATAATCACACCACATGCTCCCACTCCACCCCACCAACTTTAACATTTGTCCAGGTACAGTTCAAATCATGCATAAAGACACAAGATACAGATTGATGCCATGGAGATCAGCGAAAGAATCTGTCTCAGCGGTTAGCTGTGACCAAAATAGTCTTTGGTGCACCAGGTGCACTGGGAAATTGTGATCAGTTCAAACTCACCTCCTGTCTCAAATAGACTTTGCCTGCCAACACATTTCCAATCATACAAGCTGTAGTTAAATCTGGGAAGAACGACTCTTATATGAGTTTGAAGAGTTATAAATAAAATCATACTTACATTTATAACTTAGTGATAATTCAAAGCAAGGTTCGCCTCGCTGACTTAATGTGCAGCATTATTTAAATAAAACTCTTGATGCATCCACAAAGACTTGTTGTCTGGGTAACATAGATGTGCCGATGTAAATTGGAATATTATCAAAAAATCTTTATTTATTTCACTAATTCCTTTCAAAAGACAGAGACTTGACATGTTATATTTATTATGCACGCACAGACTGATGCTCTTATTTTATGTGGCACTAGTGTGAGGTCTTTCAGTCTGGATTCTTTATACTTCACAATCTGTGGGAAGTCTGCAACCGGCAGTTGTCAGGCCAGCCATTACCGAAAGACAAATATAACACAACTACTTGATCTAGCGTGCATATTATTAAAAGTGCTACATAAATAAAATTGGAAATGACTGACAAAAGGTCATTTGCAAAAGAGGCTGGCTATTCCCCAGAGCTCCATGCACATTAATAGAGAGGCAGAAGGGGGGAAAGGAAAAGATAAATTAAAAAAAAGCAGAAAAAGTGGTAGAAAAAAGTATTTTTAGCTTAATAGGAGATAACCACACCTGGGTTCTGGCTCTAAACCCCATTCAAAATACTATTAAGATTCACAAAAATGAACTGCAACTAAATCAGTGTTCAAAACCACTACACTGATCCTATGCCTGGGAAATAGGTTTCAGCTGTTAAATTTAAATTAAAATACAATGTGTAAATTGTGTAAGGACTTGTGTGTATGTGTATATGCATCTGGATCGATGTGATCTATTCACGGGGGCCTCATCTAGGTATTCTGATGAAAGTAATCTCTGGCGCTGATCCACCATTCAATCTGAAACGTACTAGAAACAGAATAAGAAAAAAACAGACTAATATTAGCACAGATGTCATTCTTTTTGCAGAAGTCATAGAGTACATTGTATTTCATGAAGTTGTTTCCTGGTTCAACGATCTATTAATGCAGCTTATAAATCGCTAACAGATTTGAATAATAAAGCGTATTAGTGTGTATTTAATAACCTTAGCTAAATTTAAAATTTAGTCTTAAATTTATATTTAAACTGACATATTGTGTCTGCTTTACGAGAACAAGTGTTGGAGAGATTGTTCCAGAAGTTTGGGTGCTAGATAAGAAAAAGGATCTGCTGCCTGCAGTAGATTTGGATAATCTCATGTTATCAGAGCAGCGAGTTTTGAGAATGCAACTGGCGTGTTTCAGTCACTCCAGATTTACCCACTGCTGCACAGGCTCTAATGCCGGAACCGAACAATGTCATGATAATTTTCCAGATCACTTTTACACCACCACAGCCAGAATCCTTTACACAATTTTATGCATTTCATTTTCAAGATGGGCTGTGTTGGGTTGAGCACTCTGTCTGACCATCACTGACTTTTGTTTTCTCTTGGTGCTGTTCTTTTGGACAGTCTCACGCGGTTTTCTTTTGTATAGATGAGCCTGTTACCACATACAGCCAGCCACTCTATATCTAACTGATGTGCATCACTGCACTTTCATAATTTTTCAAACCGGACCCATGTTGGCAAGCGAGATCCTAGCGAAGACAAAAGGGCGCGACCCGCTTTTGGCGTCCGCGAGGAAATGAGCGGCGTCAGGAACGAGTTGAGAACGCGCTCACACGCGCTCCTACCTAGTGTCCTGTTAACCCAACGTCAGTCTCTGGAAGGCTCGGCTGGTGACGCTCAGGAGCAGGATCAAGTTCCAGAGAGACATTACGGGACTGCAACCTCCTCACTTCACCGAGACATGGCTGAACTTAGCGGTACGAGACCACGCCGCCCTAACGGCGAGGATTGCTTTTCTCTGTTTACGCGCCAGACAGAACAGTAGATAAAGGAGACGGGAGGTGGAAGTGTGTCTGATGGTGAACAACCGCTGGAGTGCTGACAAGCCCCTTGGCGTTATTTCTTCTCTCGCTCCTGCACACCAAACCTGGAACTACGACCATCAAATGCCGCCCTTTCTATCTTCTTCCGCCAGAATTCAGCTCGGTCATAATCAGCGCGTTGCCCCACCTCAGCGGACATGGGCGTTTGCAATGTGATTCATTTCCACTTTGGGCCACAGCACCAGGCGCACTCCATTGTGCTGGGATTTTAACAGTACAAACCTCAAAGTGGCACCCTGCCCAGACTCCTGGCATCACACCCCTACCCGGGAGCTTAAAAGGATACTAGATCCTGTTACACCCTTCAGAGAGAGAGGCTACAGGCAAATCCATGCCCACGTTTGGTAAGCTGGACCATGCCGCCATTTTCCTGCATTTGTTTCACAAACCGAAGCGCAACAAAGCCCAGCAGTACAAGAAAGGAGTGTATCACGCTGGACTGACCATTCGGTGGCGCTCTGCTGAGACGCTGGATGGCTGCAGACTATTTCAGGGCCATGTTCAATTGTGGCTCCGAGGACGTCAACGAAGTTCACGGAAGCGGTGGTGGGATTCATCAGGAAACTGGCGGATGACACGGTAGAAAGAACCAAGTCATCAGGGCGTTTCCCAACCAGAAGCACGTGGGTAGACAAAACTATCCGCGACTCTGAGATCGCTCCATGCTTTCTATAACACGGGGATTGTCACGAGATATGTAATATCTGAATAAGGCTACGTCGTACAGGCGTGTGAAGCGGTAAAGAGTGGCAAGAGGCGCTCTACGGGAGAAACTGGGTCACAGTTCTTACAGAAACTGTGGAGCACAGAGGACTGAGAAGCATCACCCCGGACTATAAAACGCCAGCCTCCAGAGTGGAAGCGCGGATGCGCTTCTCAGCAGACAGGCTAAATAGAGAAAACACCTCATCCTCCACCTCACTCTCAGCACTCACTGGGGCCCACTCGAAATTTGTGTTCCTGAGCCCCTGCTGTACTTTCGCTGTACACATGACTGTCTAGCCACTACACAAACTCACCACCATCATTAAATTTTGCTGGCCCGACTTGCACCAGTGCGTGGTGGGCTGATCTCCAACAACGATGAGATGGCCTACCTTCAGAATCAACAACCTGGAGAGATGGTGTCAGGAGAGCAATCTTCTCCTGAACGTCAGCAAAGACCGAGAGTTAATAGTGGACTTCCGGCACAGAAGCAGAGTGTATCCACCATCTATCTTCAAATCAGCAGGACCCAGTGGGAGAAAGTGGACAGTTCCGGTACATAGGTGTTCATCACGCGGGCCTGTGTTAGTCCTGTCACATCAACACCCCACCTAGTGAAGAAGGCCGGCAGCGTCTACAACCACCATCACGACCTTAAGGGACTTCAGGAACACAACTGCACCATCGAGTGTCTGACGAGAAAGCATCACCTCCTGGTTTTGGAAGCAGCACCATACCCAGGACAGGCGAGCTCACAAAGAGTAGTGCGGTCAGCTGAGCCATCAAATGGAAAAATAAATGGAAAAAAACCTCCAAAAACATTTACTACCTTTACTTGGATGTCCAACAATGTCTTGTAATGGAACAAGCAAATCATTTTCAGATAATAGAAACGCAGTTTTAGTGTCACCAAAATAATGCAATTCACATTTGCCATCTGTACATCTATTAAAATCATCATAAATTATATCATTGCTTAAAACAGTAGCAATGTAGAGCTAGAGGGTGTCTCAATCTGTCTCCCTGTAGAAACATCTCGCATAGATTTCAGTATCCTTACATGATCAAATGCACACCTCAAGATCTATTCAGAATGCATTCAGGTTATTTGAGAACAATTCAATTCAATTCAAATTCAATTCCGTTATTTGCTCATTGCTTTTACAACTGCTCTTGTTCCCAGCAGCTTCATAGCTCAAGATATTCACACACCACAACAAAAGCAAATCATTCCACAGACAAAAGCAAATCCACTACACAGCAGGTTGAAGTACAAAACAGCAGGATGCGTGATTACAACAGAAGAAGTTCAAGATAGAATTGGGTCCAGACAGAAGGTTGAGTTTCCTGGCGTCATGTGGGAAGGTCATCTCCTCACTAAGTCCTAGAGGCTCGGTAACTAGATGCCTCAGGATGCACATCCAGTGGAGACAAAGGATAATTAGCGTAGCAGCCATTTCATACTATTAGGAATCACGATGTACTTGCTGGTTTATGTTAATCTTCACCCAGTATGCTTTGCTAAAAGATATACTTTAGCAGAACCAAACTGAAGTGTGTCTTGATCCCCGAACATTGTAGGAAGGTTATTCCAGGATTGGGCGCAAATGTGAAAAGCGCTGACCACCTTTGGCCAGACTTTGCTGCTGCGAGGAACTGCAAGGCCCTGAGATTTGGAGATCTTAAGCGTGGCCAGATTTACAGCTTGACAGAAGGCTGGTCAGATGAAATGGGACTCAAGCCATTTTAGAAGGCAGCATGGAGGTCAGTAACGGTACTTTATAATCAATTACGGAAGCGAACAGGCGAAAGCCCGGTGCAGGGAGGAGGATAGAGCACAGAGGTTATATAGTCCTCATGTTTCCTTGTCATAGTAAGAACTCCGAGCGGCTGCGTTCTGCTAACACAGGATTTGTTTGTTGAAGAGATGCTGTGAACAACCATGAGCAGAAGACACGTATTAGTAATCCAGTCTAGATGTCATGAGCATAGAACTAGCTTTCTGCATCTGAGAGAGAAAGCATGTCTGGGATTTTGCAATATTTCTAAGATAAAGTAGAAACCGAATTTTAGCATGAGTGATATGGTGTTCGAAGGACAGGTTGCTTGTCCAATATCACACCCAAGTCTTCCCAACTGTCGGAGAGTAGCGTTTATATAGAGCAAGAACTGAATTAGCTAGACATTCAGGAACAGCTATATATCGGCAATCAAAGAATCAGAGGAAGCTCATTTTGCAAAAGCAGATTGATCACGAACAAGTTATTCTGGCACAGATCTCACTGCTAGAGAAAAGTCTATCTCACTACCTCTGGAAATCATAAATTTGCTCCATCAATTAAATATTATAGTTTGAAAAATGAGCAAAAGAAACAAAACAATGCGAAAAATAATGAAAAAAAAATCACATACCAATAAAATACCGTCATTTACTATTATACAGTATAGTGAAATCAATTGTACTGACTTCTTGTAATTTATTTAGGATATCAAGAAACTACCTTACCTGTACATACAACATCATTATCTGAATCTAGGCTAATACAAAAGAAATGCGCATACAAGTTGAGCATTGTAATCAGCTTTCCCCGTTTAATACACTAAAATAGCACAGTCTTCACAGGCTCTCTAGCTTGAACTCGATCAGGCTGAACAATTACTTGCACTTCTGATAGAATTCTCTTCACTATACAGCAGTGAGCTTTTTGCTGAGTAAGAAGTATAGAAGATGGGTTACAAGATGATCTGAGCATAGGGAAATATATCATTTAAATTTCTGTCTGCACTAAAATGACCTCATAAGTCTTTCTGTTGTCAAGTGATGGAAGCTCTTTCTGATTTACGATTAAATATACAATGACCATGTTTAAAAGTTCTTAAAAATTATTTGTTTCTTATTTTTCAAAGGTCAATGTAGGGTCTGGGTGAAACATCTTAACTGATGTTTATTCCGTCATCATATTTATTTAAAATTTTGCATGGTATGTGTTGGTTTCCTGATCTTTTAAGTGCTTGTCTAATGCTTTAAATGCATAAGAATGAAGATTTTAGATTTCATTCTTCACTTCAATAAAATTTCTTAGATTATTGTTGTATTTTTGGCTCATGTACAATAATTGCTCCGGATAAACCTCATCCATGACTTACCCGCAGGCCTTTGGTTGATGTCTCATTTCTGAGAGACATTCGGTAGTTATAGAAATCAATTAAAGTTCAGAAAATTACTCACCACTCTCTGTAGTGTTTGACTAGAATTGGAATTACTTTTTGAGCAATTTATTCATCTCTATATAAATGAACCAGATAGTCAACACAAAGTTTTCTTTTAATTATTTTTTTCTTTGTAGAAACAAAAACCAATATCTCAGATACCCAAAGGCACCAAACCACTAAGGGAAATACAGACAAAACCACTCCATGATCATTAGGTTATATGCATAACTTTGAATTATAAATTACTTCTGCCTTACGTCACTAGATTTAAACCCCTCTGTTCAAAATAGCTGATAGCCAAGTTTCACACATTTTACATTACATTCACGTTTGTTATTAAATCTGCAGAATTGCACTTGCCAGTCTTAAGCATCTAGCATTGGGAAGCACTGTTCTGTTGTTTGCCCTGGTGCCGAATTTTATGAGGACTGTGTTGACATATTGGTTGACACATGTAATGTGATTACAGTTAAGTCATGTGTTTTAGCAAGAATAAAGAGGCATCTTAATGTGTAGTGTTCAGTGCTTTAAAAGCTTACGGCTCATAGATGAGAGAGTTTGTATATGTGAATTTGGATTCCCCACGACAAAGCTAGAGTTTTATTTAGAAGTGCCAATGTTTTAATAGATGATGGTTGTCTAAATCTAAATAATAAAGTATTGTATTATGTGTTTCAGCTCTGAGAACCCATTTGTTACTCTTTACTTACTGAGTTTATTTTAGTTTAGATGTTTAGTTTTATTTTTCTAATCCTTGGAGTATTTGAGAAATCTATTAATTAGGCCAATTAATCTATTTCGAACAAGGGCCGTTCCAAATTAGTTTTCTTTTTTGTATTTTGTTTATTTTCCCCATTGCTTATATTCCCAGGGCCGGTGTCAGGGTGTAGTAGCTTTGAGAGCAAACAACAGTGTAAATAATGGGAGATTTAATCCAATCAGAATTAAGAATACAGAAACAATATAAAAGGCAGGCAAGAGCAGAACAACCACGTACTTAAAGGCAGAGATCGGACAAAGCAGGGCTAAAACACAGGACTTAGATGCACCAGGTGAATAGCTAAATTAGCAAGACACAGCTGAGAACGATGACATTAATTCGTAACATGGGAGGGAAGCGGAGCACAGAGGCACATGGCGCGAGACAGAAACAGCCAACAAAGTCAGGCGGCATTAACTAGCGGCAGCTGACGGAGGCGGGAGATGGGAAGGACGGCGAGCCAGGCGACGGAGACTGAGAGGCGAAGCCCGGAGGAAGGAGGAGCCTACAGCTGAGCGGTGGGGATGGAGGGCCGCAGCGAGCGAAGCCGGAGAGAGGCCCGAGGGCATGGATGGTCGATGACAGACCAAGGCGGAGCCGGAGGACGATGGAGCCTAGTGGAGCTGGTGGACTGACGGACCATGCTGGAGAGGAGAGAGCTAGGAGGCGGGGAGCCGCGGGTCTCTGGCTGAGGAGTCAGGGCGGAGTGGGACGGTGAGGCGAAGAGGATCCTCCACCCGCGACGATGGGAGACCAGCAGACCCGTGCGAGCTCCAGATGGTGAGCTGAGAGAGGCGAGCGCCCAGGGCTGCTGGGATCTATCAATGGTGTATGGAAAGGGCGGGAGGGGTGGGAAAATGCTGCTCTGGAGGAGCCTTGCAGAAGCGAGCACTGGAGGAGCGCCTGCGTGGCGCGGGAGTTTTAAGGGATACAGCAGCCCCCAGGTGAATGAGAGAGCTCACCCTCAGCCGTGGTGCAGTGGGCAGAGCTCCTCCCGCGCTCTCACGCCACTGTGCTGTCTCCACAGTGTGAGAAAGCTCTGTTGCCCGGCTTACGCGGGGTTTTTGTGTAATTTTTTTTCTTTGCATGGTTTGATGCCCACTGAACTCCTGCCGGATAATCTCTCCGTTAATGTCCTTGTAAATTTAAACCTTTGAAAGCGCCAATCAATAAATCTTGAGATTTATCTGCATGAACCTGATTCAGTGATGTTTACATCTGGAAGGGGCGACCCTCTGTTACATTAGTAAACACCTGATTATTTATACAGGAGTATGTTGTACAAAAATGAATCGAGTATAATAATGCTGAAATCCTCTTCAAACTAATGTTAAAATTTTGTGGCCAGTGATGGCCCTTCTTTGATTCATTCTGTTTTTCATCACATGTTTTGGGTATTGATTATTCTCAGAGTTTGACAATATGCCTCTAGTGTTTGCAGGGAAAAAATGCTGTATAGTATTCTTATAATAATCTGCTATAATAGATCTACCAATAATCTTATAATAATCTCATCAATAGTAAAATTGTGAATATCTTACTTTCCCGATCTTGTGCCTTTAAAGCAGTCACCAAACAACCCCACAGTCTTTATTGTTTCTCATGTATTTACTGAGTGTAATATGTAGAGAGGGTGCAAATAGAGTAGAAAATAATGTATTGAGATATTGTACACCTATTCATTTTAGAAAACAAAGTTGCACCAGTTAGGAGTAGTGTGCAGAGGCGCTATTTTCTTCATGTATCTCAAAACAAATGTGGTTTATTTATTTTAAGTCATTCTTTTAAGCCAAGCCACAATTTCCAGGATTGCATTTTTCAATTTATTTAATTATTCGAATTTGTTTTCCATGTCATGTGTAGGTTGAGCTAAGTTTTTTCTCTGTACACTCCAGGAGTGTTTGTTTCATAAACCTTAATATTATCAGTGCCATATTATCTACTTACCCATGCTACTTTAAATCAGATGAAAATACTGAGATCAGTTCTTAATAATAATGTATCTCTCTCTCTCTATGTCTACAATTAGGGTTTAAATGCCCAGTCAATGCAGGGAAATAGCTAGGCTGACAGAGAAGTTTTTAGAATTAGAGACATGCATCCAAACTTCAGAATACGAGGGGCTATATATACTACTGCTTTGGATGTTTTCATAGACAATTGGGCGAGTTTTGGGGCCAGGCTAACCTGTTGAAAACAGATGCGTCTTCATCCTCCTGGGAATTGGTGCTGCTCTTCTCTCTAGAAATATGAGACATAGTCTTAGAGAGCTCGTGACTGACTAACTAGGGCCCCAGGTCAGGAAAGAACAGGCATTCTAAACTGACTCCATCTGCTAACATGTATACATCACAGAAGGCAGTTAATTTTCAGCACACCCAATTCTCTCTTTCACCTAGATGCTCATACTGTGAGACTATGTCTGTTCTCGAATTAGAAATCCAGCGTCAAATGATTAAAAGCAACTTAATTTAATTATTTAACAAATAAACTTTATAATATATATAATAAAAGCAAATGATAAAACTTGGCTTGCTGAGTATCCTTTTCTGCACAAAGCACTTTATACAAAAATTTGATCAATGAGTCAGAACCTAGAATTTGCTCTGTTTGACAGAAACCTGGCTAAAGCCAGATGAATACATTATTTTAAATGAGTCTACCCCCCCCAAAATCACTGCTATAAATATGAGCCCACTTCTAAAAAGGTAAAGGAGGTGTTGCTACAATTAATAACATTATTCTAAGTATTCCTCAGAGGCAGGCTTTAGTATAACTCATTTGAAGTCATGATTCTTTGCATATGCCATTATCTAAAAAAAAAACATGTGCTAGTAATAAATCCTCTGTCATGGATTTGTACTGGCTATTGTATACAAGAGCCACCAGGGAACCACATAGATTTAATTAAATAATTTACTGATTTTCTAACTGAGTTAGTAGACGGGCTGCATAAAGTCTTAGTTGTTGGCAATTTAAATATCCATTTTGATAATGAAAAAGATGCATTAGGGTCAGAATTCTTAGACATTCTTTACTTCATTAGGGTTAGACAGCACGTGTCAGGACCTACTCATTGTCGAAATCATACTCTAGATTTAATGCTGTCACTGGAATTGATGTTAATGATGTCTGCATCTTGAAGTATGGTGGAGCCATCACTTCCACCACAAAATGATCTGCTTTGTAAGTAATCTCACGGTTATCCTAATTTCCTTAGCTCATCAAATACAGCAGAAAAACCGGTGATGTAACAGAAACTATACACTCTCTTTCTAGTTAAAGAAAACAATCTGTCTCTGTGATATAATGAAAAGCACTAGCAAGATGAAGAGCACAGCCGGAAAAATGTAGCAAAGGTGGAAAAAAATAGAAGTATTTTTGTATCGCCTGTCAGGAAAGTATCCTAGAAAGCATTAGAAACTGCTACATCTGATTTTTTTTTGTCTCTTTCTAGAAAACCGAACACAACCCCATATTTTTTTTCAATACAGTGACTAAATTAATGAGAAAATAAAGGGTCAACTTAGTGGTGACATTCCCCAAGAATACAGTATTAATGACTGAATGAACTACTTCACTTCAAGATTGATACTATCAGAGATAAAATTGTAACTATACAGTAAATCAGCTACAGTATCACATTAGAAAAATTCCACTCATTCTATTATAGGAGAGAAAGGAATTCTACAAACTTGTTAAATCATCTAAACCAGCATCATGTATGTTAGACCTTATTCCATCTAAATTCTTTCAAAGATCACTAGAAAATGTAGTATCCTCACAGCTACATTCATTCTTAGAAAAATCTGTGAGGAGTTTCCAATCAGGAATTAGTCTGTACCATAGTACTGAGACTGCTCTGATTAGAGTTTACAAATGACCTGCTACTATCAACTGATTGTGGTTGTATCCAGTATTATCCTGTGCTATTAGAGCTTAGCATTTGACACTATCAATAACAACTTTCTTTGAAAAGACTAGAAAACTATGTTGGCATTGAGTGGAGCGCCTTAGCATGGTTCAGATCATATTTATCTGACCGTCTTCCGGTATGTAGCAGTAAATGAAGAGTATCACTTGATGGCTGCTCTGTTAAGTCTTCTTCATCAGTTAAGAAACCTAGGTGTGCTGTTTGATCACCAATCTTTCCTTTGAAAACCATGTTTCTAGCATCTGTGTTTTTCCATCTCAAAAATATATTTAAATTACAACCTATGCTCTCGGCGTCAAATGCAGAAATGTTCGTTCATGCATTTATGACCTTGTGGAGTTAGATTATTGTAATTCTTTATTATTACTTAGCTGAATTAAGCGCAGCAGCTAAGTCATTTTCAGAATTAAGAAGCGTTGACCATATTAGCCCATTTTTTATTTAGAGCAATATATGTAGAGTTGCAAATAATCTCCTATAATCTTCTTTTATGTTTGATGTGTCCATTGAAAACTGCCATTTTAATCTATGCATAATCTAATGAATAGATGAGCGCTAGATATGTGACATTTGGTGTTGAATGAAAGCTTATGATATTTGCCATGTCATGGTGTGAATGAGGCAAAAAAATGAGGCTCAGTTTTTATAGATCAAAGTTTACATTTCTGGATAAATTTCCTGTTCGTTCTGACCCCCTCCTTAGTTGCACTTTGAGTCATTAAACATCTTACCGAGTCATTGAACACTGTTGACATTTGGAGGCTACACCACCCTGTTGATAAACAATTCTCTTTTTTTCTCATGTCCACCAAATCATATTCTAGAATAGATTATTTCTTTATAGATTCTAAATTAATACCTAATGTCTCCGCATCTAAATACCACAACATTCTGATCTCTCGATCATTCTGCCGTTAAAATGTAACCTTTGACTTTGCTCAGGCAAAGCCAAGTTACAATTGGAGACTTAACACTTACCTCCTTTCAAATGTGAATTTTCCAGCATATTTCTAGATTGTTTGACAGAATTTATTGAGTTTAACGATAAGGTGATGTTTCTGACTCTGTGTTATGGGAAACTTAGGTAGTAATGAGAGGACATATAATTTCTTACAAGTCAACAGCAAAAGAAACTAGAACAAAACGCTTATTGGGAGATAGATGCTTGTCTTAGCCAATTGGAGAATTATATAGGGATACCTGCGGACTCGAGTGTTTTAAATGATATTATGCCACTTAAATATGAATATAATAAGATTACTTTGGATCAGGTGAAGATAAGACTTTGTTAAAAATTAAACAAAGACATTTTGAGATTAAGAGGATAAAACAGATAAACTATTAGCTCAACAATTAAGGGGTTCATATGCTAGCAGATCAATTCATCATATTGCAGATAAAGATGAAGTAACATTTATTAATCAAAAGACATTTAATAATCGCTTTATGGAATTTTATGCAGATTTATACTAAGTCCAAGACCTCTGTGTCTTCACAAACTATTACGACTTTCTTCATTTACTTCCCCTTCCAAAACTGATTGAGGCTGATCAGGAAATGCTAAATGCTGACATTACTCTTCAAGAGATACTGGATGCGTTTAATGCCTTTCCCAATGGGAAAGGCCCCTGGCCCTGATAGCTTTGTATTGAATTTTATAAAATATGCTGGTAAAATTGCACCCCCTATGTTAAGCATGTTTAGTCATTCTTTTTACAAACAGGAATTTCCTTCTTCTCTCTACTGTGCCAACATTTCTTTACTTCTTAAGAAAGGCAAAGGATGAGACAAATGTGTCCTCTTATTGTCCAATCACACTTCTAAATACTGATTTAAAAGTGTTCACCAAAAATTTTAGCAACTAGATTAAACAAATGTATTTCCAACTATTATTCATCCTGACCAGGTTGGCTTTGTCCTAATAGATTCTACTTTTCCAATGTTAAACGTTTTCTAAATATAATCTATTCCAAGCAAAAATCTCTTTCTAAATTGGCAGTTATTGAATTAGATGCTGAAAAGGCTTTTGATCAAGTTGAGTGGAAATATATTCTAACTACTATTAAAGAATTTAAGTTAGGAGATAGGTTTTCCTCTTGGGTCAGTATGTTGTATCATCATCCATGTGCATCTGTTTTAACTAACCTTGATAGATCGTCCACTTTCACCCCTGCTGTTTGCTATTGCCATAGAACCTTTTAGCAATTGCTATCAGAAATCATCCACAGATTCCGCCCTTAAGCATAGGTCAGGTAAATCATATCATATCTTTTATACCTTTCAGATCCAGAGCAATCTGTTCCACCTTTGTTGGACCTATTAAATTAATTTAGTAACTTTTCAGGTTATTCTGTTAATTGGCAAAAAAGCGAATTTATGCCCATTGGCAAGAATTTAGATCCAGTCTTCATGCAAAGTATACCATTTAAATTAGCTCCGTATATGTTAAAATATCTTGGTGTAGCTGTCCCAAAGAATCCAAAGGATTTAGTTAAATAAAATTTTCTCACGCTATTAGACAGCTTGAAGCAGGATATAGAAAAATGGAGATCCTCCCCATAGCAATGATCGGCCATATCAATGCAGTTAAAATGGTGAGCCTTCCAAGATTCTTATATCTTTTTCAAAATGTACCCGTTTTTTCTGCCCAAATCATTTTTAAAACTCTTGACTCCATTATTATACCTTTCATATGGTGTTTTAAAATGCTCGTATATCTAAGATTAATTTGCAGAAACCTAAAGCATTTAAGTGCGGTTTGGGTTTGTCTAATTTTCGCAAGTATTACTGGGCAGCGAACTGCAGAGCATTAATGTATTGGCAGGATTTTTTTCCAGGCATTGTTCGAGCAGACACCCCCGGTTAGCAATAGAACAAAGTTCCTTCCATTCTTCTCTTTCTGCTTTGCTTTTTCAGCTCCCCTGTCTAATAAAGAGATTCCCAAAAATAATTAAATCCTTAATAACTCAATTAGAATCTGGTATTAAATTAGAAAGGTGACTAACTTACCAGACTATCTGTTTACCTATCTGTTACAATCATGCATTTAAACCCTCTCTTACAGATAAAGTTTTTAAGGAATGGCAAGATAAAGGAATTCTCAGTGTTAAAGTAATTACATTAGTAATTATTTTGCCTCTTTCTCACAGCTCAGTGAGAGATTCAATCTTCCTCCTTCTAATTTTTTCAGATATCTTCAGGTCCGGAATTATGTTAGTTTAAATTTTTCTGATTTTAGTAGTTTTGCCTTTAATAAACAAAATTTTTTATTCATTTTCAAATTCCCCAGATGCTAAGGGTTTAACCTCTTCGTTTATTAATGCTTGCTTTAAAGATGTAATTAACTTTTCCTCCTTTCATTTGAAAGATGCTTGGGAAGAAGACCTAGGAATTCAAATTACAGAGTTTGATTGGGATAAATGTCTTTTTCTGTTTATTCATGTTCTATAAATTCGAGGCATCAACTTATTCAATACAAGGTTTTACACAGACTTCACTATTCTAAAACAAAGCTCAGCAAATTCTATCCTTCTGTTTCTCCCATCTGTGATAAGTGTAAAGTTGCTGAGGGTACACTGGCACATGTTTTCTGGTTCTGTGTTAAAATTCAGAGTTTTTGGGTAGAAATATTTCATTTTTGCCAAAGTCTATAACTGTGTTTTACTCTGACCCAATGATAGCAATTTTTGGTTGGTCAGATTTGCTTGAGTCGCTCAGTCCAAAGGTACAGTCACCTATCCAATATGGTATGATTGTAGCTAAGAAAATTATTTTGCTTTTTGGAAGAAAAATGTCAGGCCTCTCTTCTCTGACTGGTTAACTGGACTTACTTCTACTCTACATCTTGAAAGAATCTGATATTCTATCTCTGGGAATGCTGAAAAATTTGACAAAATGTAGGAACCAATGTTTACTTTTCTTTTAAGCTACAAGGACTAATGATGTTTTTTCTTATATATATATATATATATATATATATATATATATATATATATATATATATATATATATATATATATATATATATATATAGGATATGCTGGTCTTTTACACCGCCATTCTTCCTTTTTGTCTTATTTTTGTGCTTCATTTTACATATTGCACCAATGTTTTCTTGTTATGAAGGGTTTCTCTTGTTTGCAAAACCATAATAAAAATAATAATCTAAAAGTTTACATTTCAAGGTGACAAAAATCCCCATCTGACCAATGAAAATAGTTAGAACACATCACCCTATCTTACACCAGGATGTCCGGTTATTTTCAGACCAACTCAGAGATGTTGTTTTCTTCTCTGCAGTCACGTATAGAAGTTCCTTTACTTTTACTCTATATCATAATCATTTTATTCTATATTTCAGACTAGACTGATGATTAGATTAAAATTAAGTGGTTTAGAAAACATGTGATATATAAATATTAAATTACAATTAAGTGAAGTTAATTAATTCAGTGCTGTATGTAATGTATGTGGTTAGTAAATCTCAAAAATTTCCATTACACCTAATAGAAGAGAGTATTGTAAAAATATTATACCTTTTGTCTGGTCTTTTCTCACAGTAGTTGCCTTGTGGTGAGGAAAGGGTTTAGAGGGGTTTGATTTGAGGCTGGTAGGCAGTTTTCTCTCCTTCAAGTCGTTACAAACCAGTGTGAGTTTCCTTGTTTTGCTGAATACAAAAGATGATTCTTTGAGCAATGTTGGTAACAATTTCTGGTCCCTATTGACTCCCAGAGTGTTTTTTTTTTTTTTTTTTTACCAACATTCTTTAAAATATTATATTCTGTGCTCATCAAAACAAGAAACTCATACAGGTTTAGACACGATGAGTAAATGATGACAGAAGTTTTATTTTTTTATTTTTTTTTTTAATGAACTGATAATTTTGTAATTTTTGTAATAGGTTATACCTCATTATTTTCAAATGCCCAGCACTCTGCTTACAAATTGTAACCAATGATTCTTCAAAAAAATTCTACAATATAGTACATGCTAAGGAAAAGATAAGCAAAGTGTCACCAGCAAGCAAAAAAGTCACCTATTCCACATTTCTTTTAGAATATATGAGACCCTGGACCACAAAAGTCATAAGTAGCATTATTATGCACATGCTATTTCTGTTTGTTTTTCCAAATCAGTTAGTATGATCGAGTATTAATTTTATCCTCATATATTATTTTACAATGAGAATGTTATTGCATGTGAAATAAATGATAATGGCAACAGTGTTGTTAATGTTTTAAAAAAAAGAATCTCAGTTGAGACCCTCGCATCTCAGCTAAGATTGCAGAGGCTGGTTAATGTTATCGCAAAAAAACTCAATCAAAATCATGTCAGGAAGACCTGAATGGTTGGCAAAGGCTAAAAATTCTCTGTGTACCCTGTTTGAGTGCAAGCAACATTGAAGTGGTATCCATACCTGACCAGTGCCCAATTGAATAGCTGCTGGATCCATGCCTATCCAACTGGCCTGTTTTGTCTTAAGTTGGAGTTTTGAGAACGCAGTGGACATGCAGGACTATAATTATACTGATTGAGGGGTCTGAGGCGTGCGGATCCATTCGCTGGCTTTTATTGAACAAAGGCAAGGCGATGCCGCAGGTGACCGATGGGGAGAGCGGGGGGAGAGAAGGACACGACGGAGCCAGAGCGACAGAGGACTGAGGTTAAGCCGGAGGAAGGAGGAGCCTGACAGAGCCAGAGGATGGAGGGGCGAGGCGGCCGGAGGAGAGAAATCCTGAGGCGACGGATGGTCGACGACTAACCAAGGCGGGAGCCGGGGATGAAGGAGCCTTGTGGAGCTGGTGGACTGACGGACCACGGTGGAGAGGAGAGGAGCTAGGAGCCTAGGGAAGCCGCCGGGGCGAGAGATCCTTCACCACGACGGCGATGGAGACTGGCAGACCCGTGGCGAGCACCAGATGGTGAGCTGAAGATGAGTACAGGGGCTGCTGGGATCCATCGACAGTGTGTGGCAAGGGTGGGAGGGTGGGAAAACTTGTGCCGTGCACAAGGCGCGGGCACTGGAGGGGGTGCTCGAGGCGCGGGCACTGGAGGGGGCACTCGAGGCGCGGGCACTTGTGCAGTGGATCAAGGCAGGCGGCCATCTTGTGCAGCGGCGCAGGGCAGGCGGCCATCTTGGGAAGCGGCGCAGGGAAGGCGGCCATCTTGGGAAGCGGCGCAGGAAAGGCGGCCATCTTGGGAAGCGGCGCAGGGAAGGCGGCCATCTTGGGAGCGGGCGCAGGAAAGGCGGCCATCTTGGGAAGCGCGCAGGGAAGGCGGCCATCTTGGGCAGCGGCTCAGGAAAGGCGGCCATCTTGGGCAGCGGCTCAGGAAAGGCGGCCATCTTGGGCAGCGGCTCAGGAAAGGCGGCCATCTTGGGAAGCGGCTCAGGGAAGACGACCATTTTGGGCAGTGGCTCTGGGAAGGCGGCCATTACAGAAGTCGATGCAGTGTCCTCTTTCTCCTAAAGCAAACTCTACAAACTGTGCAAGTGACTTACGTGGACCCTCTCGAACAAGTTGTGTTTTGAGTGGCTGATTTATTCCCTCATGAAAAAACTTGATCAACAAACAGTCTGGTAGGTCTGAGAG
Organism: Puntigrus tetrazona; assembly: GCF_018831695.1. Lineage (NCBI taxonomy): Eukaryota > Metazoa > Chordata > Actinopteri > Cypriniformes > Cyprinidae > Puntigrus > Puntigrus tetrazona. The sequence continues at coordinate 4,024,022 of NC_056714.1, read as the reverse complement.
GTAAGCCAGGTCCAGATATTATCGGGTATAGTCCTCAAGTGTTCGGGTGCCCTGCTTGAGGGTTAGTAGAGATATTGCAAGGCGCTTACGTTGCCATGGATCAGGTGAAAAGCGGCTGGATCCTGGTGTGAGGTTGTATTCTGTCACGATTGAGGGGTCTGAGGATCCATTCGCTGGCTTTTATTGAATGAGGCATGGTCAAAGCAGGCAGACGTCGAAACACAGCAAACAGGAGTATAAGAGGCAAGGCAACAACAGAAACCAAAAAACAGGCAGCGATCGGGTCAGGCGGCAAACAATCAAAGTATCAAAAGACAGGCAGGGTCAAAACCAAAGAATCTATGACTCAGGAAACACAAGGAAAACTAGGAACAACAATCAGACAATTAAACTACAGTATTTATAGTCTTTCAAACAGGAAGTAGCAGCAGAGGGAGTGATCGCAGATCACCCAGAGGCAGGGCTCCTCTGCTGGCTTGGTGACAATGTGATAAGAGCTTGCTGAAGTATTGACGAGCTAAACCATTCAGGGCTTTATAGGTAATTAATAAGATTTTAAAATCTATCCGATGTTTGATAGGGAGCCAGTACAGTGTTAACAGAACCAGGCTAATGTGATCATACTTCCTAGTTCTAGTAAGGACTCTAGCTGCTGCGTTTTTGGACTAGCTGAAGTTTGTTTATTAAGCGTGAGAGCAACCATCCAATAAACCATTACTATAATCTAACCTAGAGGTCATAAACGCATGAATTAATATTTCTGCTTTAGTTGTTGAAAGCATAGGTTGTAATTTAGATATATTTTTAAGATGGAAAAACTCACTTTTACAGATGCTGGAAACATGGTTTTCGAAGGAAAGATTGCTGTCAAGCAGCACACCTAGGTTCCTAACTGATGATGGAGAATTAAGAGAGCAGCCATCAAGTATTAGACTGTGTGCTAGATTATTATATGTGGGGTTTTTATGTCCAATTATTAGCACCTCAGTTTTTTCAGAATTTAGCATTAAGAAGTTACTCATACAGTTTTTTATATCAACTTCGCATTGTGTTAGATTCTCAATTTGTTGTGTATCATCAGGTTGTGCTTAAATATAGAGCTGAGTATCATCAGCATAGCAGTGAAAGCTAACACCATGTCTCCTGATAATATCTCCCAGAGGTAACATATATATAAATAGGGTATAGGTTGAAAAGTAACGGTCCTAGCACTGAGCCTTGAGGAACTCCATATTTCAATTGTGATCAGTGTGATACCTCCGCATTTAATGCTACAAACTTATAGTGATCAGATAGATATGATTTGAACCATCCTAAGGTGCTTCCTCTAATGCCAACATAGTTTTCTAGTCTATCCAAAAGAATGTTGTGATCAGTAGTATCGAATGCTGTGCTAAGATCTAATAGCACTAATAACGAGATAAAACCACAATCCGATGATAGAAGCTGGTCATTAGTAATTCTAATGAGAGCAGTACTATGGTACGGTCTAAATCCTGATTGGAAATCCTCGCAGATACCATTGATGGTTCTACCATACTTAATAAGGTGCAGAGTGTACAGGTTTAGCTATGCAGAGTTCACACAAGACTAGATAGTGATCTGAAATATTATCACTTTGCTGCAGAATTCTAATTCGGGGAACAGACACAGTCTCTATAGTGTGATATCTAGGTGAAAGAGTCTCTATGTGTTGAGAATTACTGCCTCCTGTGATGTGAGGCAGCTAGCAGACAGTCGGTTTAGCCAGTTTGTCTGCTTCCTGATCTGGGCACTAGTTGGTCAAGTTGGAGCTCTAAGACTATATGCCATATGTCTAGATAGAAAAGCAGCACCACCTTAGGAGGGATGATAACCATTTCTTTTCAACAGGTCAGTCTGCCCCATAAACTCATCCAATTGTCTATAAAACCTATGTTGTTCTGCGGGCACCAAATAGACATCCAGCCATTGAGACCCAGCAGTCTGCTGTAAATCTCATCACCCCGGTAAGCAGGGAGGGGACCAGAGTATATTCAATCAATTATTTTTATTTATATAGCACTTTTAACAACACAGATTGCATCAAAGCACTGTACAGTATAAGGTAGAAGAGTACAATGACAGGGATGTATAATGACGACAGTGACCAATTTGTTATTATTAAATGCAGAGACGGTCTCTGTAATCAATTCAACGATAATCACTACAAGTTAGTAGTGTTCCCGGTTCCAACAAATCTAAGTAATGCAGCCTAAAAATCCTTTAACGGATTTGAATAATAAAAAGTATGTTGGGGTGTTATGTGTAGGCTAAGTTAAAAACATGTGTCTTTAATCTAGATTTAAACTGGCAGACATATTACATTGTCTGACATCATACTTACAAATTCACACACACCTCTAATATTATTTTTAGTGATCTCCGACTGGCGAAGTAGAACATTATTAGCGCCAATGTGAATAACAATTTTACAGAATTTACGTTTAGCATTAGCCAGAACTTTTAAATTTGACAATATGTCAGACTCACTGGCTCCCCGTAAACATTGGACTATAGTAGCTGGTGTCTCTATTTTCACATTCCGTACAATAGAATCGCCACTTACTAGAGCACTTTCATCAGGTTTCTGGGGAGTGGGGAGAACCTTTTTGATGTTCTAATCAGAACGGAAGAGTGGTGTTTTGTCCCACGACTAGTGCACTCACCTCACTGTCACCCAGCTGCTCTGCTGCACGGGCTATAAAACTGGAACTGAACAATGTACATGATTCACTGTACTAGTTGTATCCAAAGCAGTATCTACAGCCCTCACATTCTTACTGTCCTCAATTAAAGTTTGGATGCATGTTTCTAGAAGATTCACTTACCACTCTTGTTTTACGAGCTTGTAAAAAAAGAGCGAATGAAAGAGAAATGAAAAGGAGCGGAAAAGAAGCCAATAATAGGTATGTAAATGCGGGTGGGAACTAAAGTGATAAGCTGATCGGCTAACGAGTACTAACAGCAGTCGGATTAGTTAGATTAGTTAGTTCTGAAAACCAGGTCCGGGTGGGCCAGTATAGCACAACCAGCAGTACTTGTTCTTTGTCTTCCTGACTTTGTTATTTGTCCTCTGAGTCCCATACTTGCCTAGAGGCCAAGGCCAGCTGTGTGCCACCGTGTCCGTGCCAAAGCCTTAACTGTTGGCCTACAACAGCCACTCTCTCATTTGGGGAATGTCCTGAATGACAGTGCCGTCATTCGAGATCAGGTAATGACAAAACGGCATCTTTAAAAAGATGCAAAACGACCGTGCACAGATATTGCTCTTTTAGGTGAGACAAACAGGTGAATCAAAGATCAAAGATCAGAACCTAGATTTGCTTTGTTTGACAGAAACCTGGCTAAAACCAGATGAATATATTACTCTAAATGAATCTACCCCCCAAAATTATTGCTATAAAAATGAGCCATGTTTAAAAGGTAAAGGGGGAGGTGTTGCTACAGTTTATAACAACATTCTTAGTACTTCTCAGAGGGCAGGCTTTAAGTATAACTCATTTGAAGTTTTGGTGCTGCATATAACATTATCTACAGAATCATGTGCTAGTGATAAATCTTCTGTCATGTTTGTACTGGCTACTGTATACAGGCCACCAGGGCACAGCACAGATTTCATTAAAGAATTTGCTGATTTTCTAACAGTTAGAACTGGCTGCAGATAAAGTCTTAATTGTTGGCGATTTTAATATCCATGTTGATAATGAAAAAGACTCATTAGGATCAGCTTTCTTAGACATTCTGAACTCAGTTGGGGTTAGACAACACGTCTCTGGACCTACTCATTGTCGAAGTCATACTCTAGATCTAATACTGTCACATGGAATGGATGTTAAAATGGTTGAAGTTCTGCAGCAAAGTGATGACATATCAGATCACTATCTAATCTTGTGTGAACTCTGTATAGTTAAACCTGTAAACTCTGCACCTTATTACAAGTATGGTAGAACCTTCCACCACAAAAGAAAGCTTTCTAAGTAATCCTCCTGACTTATCTTAATTCCTTAGCACATCCAATACAACGCAAAAACTTGATGATATAACAGAAACTATGCACTCTCTTTTTTCTAGCACTTTAGATACAGTTGCTTCTTTGCACTTAAAAAAGATAAAAGAAAACAATCTGACTCCATGGTATAATGACAACACACGCACCTAAAGAGAGCAACCCGGAAAATGGAGCGCAGGTGGAGAAAAACTAAATTAGAAGTATTTCGTATTGCCTGGCGGGAGAGTATCCTGTCATACAGAAAAGCATTAAAAATAGCAAGATCTGATTATTTTTCATACCTTTTAGAAGAAAACAAACACAACCCCCCGTATTTATTCAGTACAGTAACTAAATTAACAAAAAATAAAACGTCAACAGGTGCTAATATTCCCCAAGAGTATAGCTGCAATGAGTTCATGAATTTCCTTACTTCTAAGATTGATACCATCAGAGATAAAATTGTAACTATGCACCCATCAACTACAGTTTCACATGAGATAGTGAGCTTTAGATCCCCTGAGGAAAAATTACACTCTTTCTCCACTATAGGAGAAGAAGACTTGTACAAACTTGTTAAATCATCTAAACCAGCAACAAGTATGTTAGACCCTATTCCATCTAAACTATTAAAAGATTTGCTTCCAGAAGTCATAGATCCTATTTTGAACATTATTAATTCATCATTGTCATTAGGATATGTTCCCAAAATCTTCAAACTGGCTGTAGTTAAGCCTCTTATTAAGAAACCACATCTTGATCCCAAAGACTTAGTAAATTACAGACCAATCTACAATCTCCCTTTTCTGTCAAAGATACTAGAACTACTAGAACTACAACTGTATTCCTTTTTTAGAAAAAAATGGTGTCTGTGAGGATTTCCAATCAGGTTTTAGACCGTACCATAGTACTAAGACTGCTCTCATTAGAGTTACTAATGACCTGCTTTTATCATTGGATTGTGGTTTTATCTCGTTATTAGTGCTATTAGATCTTAGCGCAGCATTCGATACTATCGATCACAACATTCTCTTGGATAGACTAGAAAACTATGTTGGCATTAGAGGAAGCGCCTTAGCATGGTTTAAATCATATCTATCTGACCGCTATCAGTTTGTAGCATTAAATGAGGAGGTATCATATCGCTCAAAAGTGAAATATGGAGTTCCCCAAGGCTCAGTGCTAGGAACTTTACTTTTCAACCTGTACATGTTACCTCTGGGAGATATTATCAGGAGTCATGGTGTGAGCTTTCACTGCTATGCTGATGATACTCAGCTCTATATTTCAGTGCAGCCTGGTGATACACACCAAATTGAGAATCTAACAGAATGCATAGTCGATATAAAAAACTGGATGATGAGTAACTTCCTAATGCTAAATTCTGAAAAAACAGAGGTGCTAATAATTGGACCTAAAAAACCCACATATAATAATCTAGAACACAGCCTATCACTTGATGGCTGCTCTGTTAATTCTTCTTCATCAGTTAGGAACCTAGGTGTGCTGTTTGACAGCAATCTTTCCTTCGAAAATCATGTTTCTAGCATCTGTAAAACTGCGTTTTTCCATCTTAAAAATATATCTAAATTACGACCTATGCTTTCAACCTCTAATGCAGAAATATTAATTCATGCGTTTATAACCTCGAGGTTAGATTATTGTAATGCTTTATTGGGTGGTTGTTCTTCATGCTTGATAAACAAACTTCAGCTAGTCCAAAACGCAGCAGCTAGAGTCCTTACTAGAACTAGGAAGTATGATCATATTAGCCCAGTTCTGTCAACACTACACTGGCTCCCTATCAAACATCGGATAGATTTTAAAATCTTATTAATAACATATAAAGCCCTGAATGGTTTAGCTCCTTAATACTTGAGCGAGCTCCTATCACATTATAGTCCTGCCTGTCCGCTGTGTTCTCAAAACTGCGGGCGCCAGATCCTTTTCCTATCTAGCACCAAGCTCTGGAACAATCTCCCTAACTCTGTTCAGGAAGCAGACACACTCTGCCAGTTTAAATCTAGATTAAAGACACATCTTTTTTACTTAGCCTATACATAACACACTTTTTATTATTCAAATCCGTTAAAGGATTTTTAGGCTGCATTACTTAGATTCGATGGAACCGGGAACACTACTCCTAAAATACGATGTACTTGTGACATTGTAAAAAGAATGGCATCTACGCTAATATTAGTCCTGTTTCTTTCTTAATCTGTTTCACAGTTTGTATCCAGACTAGATGGTGGATCAGCACCCAGAGATTATGTTCATCAGAGACTAGAACACCTAGATGCGCTCTGTGGACAGATCACCAGATCCTGATGCACACACACACATACTAAGTCATTTACACTATCTGACACAGCTGTGTTCAAAATTGAACTGGAAGTTAAGTGCTGGGCGTCCGGTCAGAGGAGAGCTGGCCCCAACTGAGTCTGCTTTCTCCCAAGGTTTTTTTCTTCTTCTCCATGCTGTATGGATGGGATTTTGGTTCCTTGCCGCTGTCACTTTTGGCTTGCTTTGTTGGGGACACTTAACTTCTAGTGATTATTAACTGCATTGAATAACAAATTGTTCACTCTCGTCATTATACATCCCTTTCATTGTATTCTTCTACTTTATACTGTTCAGTGCTTTGATGCAACCTGTGTTGTTAAAAGTGCTATATAAATAAAAATGATTGATTGATTGATTGAGTGCTGGAAAGTGCTCCTACCAGAGACTCTGTCGTTCTGCTGGGGGATTACAATGCTCACATGGGCGATGCTAGTGACACCTGAAGGGGCGTGACTGGGAGGAACGGCCCCCCTGATCTGAACCAGAGTGGTGTTCTGTTGTTGGACTTCTGTGCTAGTCATGGTTTGTCCAAAACAAACACCATGTTTAAGCATAAGGTTGTCAATCAGTACACGTGGCACCAGGCATGATGAACGACTTTTATCTGACCTCCGGCCATATGTCTTGGATACTCAGGTAAAGAGAGGGTCAAATGATCACCACCTGGTGATGAGTTGAATCCGTCGGCGGCGGAGGAGCTGGACAGACTCAGCAGGCCCAAACATACTGTGAGAGTCTTTTGGGAAACATTTGGTAGAGCCCCCTGTCAGAGAGGTCTTCAACTCCCTCCTCCTGCAGAGCTTTGACCGGATCCAGAGGAAGGTTGGAGACATTGAATCAGAGTAGACTATGTTCTCAACCTCCATTGTCATCGCTGCTGTTCAGAGCTGTGGCAGCAAAGTCTCTAGTGCCTGTCGTGGTGGCAATCCTCAAACTCGTGAACTCCTGAAGAAGGAGTCCGACAGCCTGGTTGGCTTGTGGTTGTGGAGGCAAAAACTTGGGTCTGGGAGGAGTTTGGTGAGGCCATGGAGTCTTGGTGGAATAGATCTGCTATGCTCTTGCTGTGGCAGAGTAAGTACTGGTACAGGTGGAGCTGGGAAAGAGGGTTTCTGAATCGTACTGCAAACTGCTATCCTAGTCAAATATGTTGAAAGCTCATTGGCTACCAATACAGCAGAGAACCAATCAGCTCTGCCAGTTAGACACAACTGGACCGCATCACAATCTAGACCTTTATGCCAGAACTATATATTTATGTTATGTAATTTACATAACAATGTTAATGTATTTGGTTATGGTGGAATAGATCTGTGGCTGTGGAACAAGTAATTGCAAGGGACCAATACATCCACCACATGCTGCTGCAAAATAACATACATGACATAACCTCCCAACAAAGCAGGAAACATTAGGAGACAATATAATACAAGCCAACATATGGTGCTGGATGTGAGGATAACTTGTACGTATCCACACACTTAAAGTTGAACATATAAGGAAAAGAAAAAACCCTACCAATGTGGCTATGACTATGTGAGCCTTGGCTACTAGAGCCAACCGGCTTAAACATTGGTGGCCTATGAACATTGTGACGCGGGTTGAAGAAACACACAGCAAGGAGAGCTCTGATAAATACCCCAGAGGGGGAATTTATTTACAAACAGTGAATAATACGGGTGCTGGTCAGTGTCCAAGTGGTGTGCGGTGCTTAGGTGCTCTCTCTTTCTCTTCCTTCCTCCTAGTGCAGTGAATCCGGGCTGTAAAGTGGTGGCTGATCAAACTCTTGTAAGATTACTTTCTGGTGGGGAAAAGAGAAAAAATGTTACTCTCAGCTTCCATGGAGATCATGCTCAGTTTCTGGCGTGCCTCGTGGCCTTTTTATGTCTGGCTGCTAATGGGGAGTAGCTGGGACCGATCAGCCTGTGAAGGGTGTGGCCAGGTGCTCCTCGTCTGTTTCCAGGGCAACGCTGATGGTTGGACGGGACACTCATCGCAATATATTAACCTTGGCTACCAACGCAGAAAGGAATTAACTATAATTTGATGAGCCCTATATGTAATGATAATTAATAAAAAGATAAATGTTGCAATCTTATAAGATCCCAGGATCCACCTGAGGATATATCATAATTATCATAATTTAGTATAATCCTTAAACATGTAAATAAGCATATATTTATTACCAAAGTATTTCTAGTATACCTTTCATAAATACATTAAACATATATGCTTGTGTTTTCTTAAAACTATAACCAAGCACACATTTAATACAAAAGTACTTCTAGTATGCTTTTTAGAAATATAATTAAATGCACTTCCTTTAAATGGGTAAAAATTCCCTGGCAATCAAATTTGAACTGGGAATTAAGTGCTGGTAGTCCAGTAAGAGGAGAACTGTCCCCCAACTGAGCCTGGTTTCTCCTAAGGTTTTTTTTTCTCCATTCTTTCACAGATGGGGTTTTAGTTCTTTGCTGCTGTCAAATCTAGCTTGCTTAGTTGGTGACACTGCATTTCTAGGAATTATCATCCATTTGATTATACAGACATTCTCTGTATTTAATACAAAAAAATGAGTGTTTAATCTTATCATTATACAATACTATCACCCTATTCTCCTGTTTGATGCTTTTCATTGTTTTGACTCTGAAACTGTATTGTTAAAAGTGATTGAATGATTGATTGACTGATTGAATCAATATAAACATCACCCTTAATGTATTCACCTTTTAAATCCCAGCTTTATTGTATCCTCATTTTTGATATTGCAGAAATTTTAGGAAACTGTAAGCATTTTAAAAATATTTTAAGAGTTTCTTCCTTCAAGGGTGAGGGGCATAGATTGAGAAAGAACATAATCATTGCCTCCAGAGCACATCCATTTGTGTAAGATAACTTTTAGCTATTGCCAATCAGCTGGAATGAAAGCACAGAAAGAAGTTTGTATTGGATGTTTGAGAGGAAAGCATCAGCCTCTTTCATCAGCCTCTCTATAATCCTTGTGTTTCTCTCTTCATGTCTGCCTGCAGATGAGGAGAGGTGGCTGTCACTGTGTCTGATTAATGACCCGTCGGAGGCATGTCCAGCCATATTAGGGCCCTATGTATCTAGCAGCGTCTGAACGGGGCAAGGGGCTTTGTTCTGAGAGGAAATGTTCTCAGCACCCTACCGCCATGTGCCACAGAATAGATAAAGATTTATTGTCATCAAAGGCCAGATTAAAGTGCACAACGCTGACATTGATTTAAAAAAAAAAAAAAAAAAGCACTTTTAGGAAACCTATTTTAAAACCCCAGCTGAGATATGATCAGCTTATTTGGAAAGGGATAATATGGAATCTTCTCCCAGAATTAACTTTGAAAGAAGTAAATTGTAAATATTGATTTCTGAAATGAACTGTCAATCTTGGTTGTGCCAGATTATTATTCCTGTCATCCAGCTCAACCCCTGGTGACAATGAATTCAGAAATGCTGACAAAGTGGATTGTATAGGATTTCTGTTAGGAGCAGTCAAGCCTGCCTAAACTAGAGGAGGTAATGGCTATTCAATTTTATCAGATAAAGGAGATCTCATCAGAGGAAAAAAAAAAATGAAATGAACTCTCTAAATCAGGATCCTGCTCTTATCAGAGCAAAAATCATCTGAGTGAAGCCAAGTGCTTTCCATTATTTCAGGTCACTTCATTACGGAAAGGAACATAGGAGCCAATATCTTGCAAACAAAGCAGGTATTTTCTGGCTCACGCTGGGGTCAAGTGTGAGGGGCAGTGTGATAGGCTGCCTGTGTGTCTAGGGTTATCCTTTTAGCACTTAAAAGATATGGTTAAAAAGGCATCAAATCTCTCCTGCTTTAGTTTTTATAACTCAACCACACAATTTAAGTCTATCATTTGACTTTTCTCTTTTTGGAATATTTTCCAATAGATTTTTAATTATTTCATTTCAAAAACAGAAAACCAATAGGTTGTGCATGGATTCCAAATCATTTATACATGTTGTCATGTTATGTATAATATTTTATAGCTTTATCACAATGATAATGACAATTAATGATTATTGTTAATAATTATTACTATAAACATTTAATATACTATTAATATACTATTAGTTCCCCTGAATCAGTATATGGACACATAGGACAATGGAAGTCTGAGGCCCCGTCCACGTTTAGCTGTATACATATTTTGTATCATATGGGCAATTTGGTCAAGTAAAACTAATATATATTTATAGTCCCAGAGTGAATAAATCTGAAATCGCTGCCTAGCGTTATTGTGTGGACAGCAAATTTTTTTATTTATGAAATGATGATTATCATTCCATGCCTCCCCCACAGACTGCTACATCACGCTACAGCAAAACAAAGACAAAACTATAGTCTTTTTATTAACTAACATTAACATAGATTTATAAATGTATTGTTCTTTGTTTGTTTGTATATTGCTTGCAAAAATTTATGTGCATAATCTAAGCCTTCTCAGCTTTTACTGTATCTCTGTGGCAGAATTACAGCACAACATGCTGGTCTGGCACGTATAAAACATAATTTTGGGTCAGTTTGTGTAGGACAAAACAGACAACAAAAACTACCCCAAAAAAAAAAAAAGCAGGGCAGGGCAGGACAGGACAGGGCACATCAGGGGAACATCAATGCCGGACTGGCAACCAGACTGCAAACACAAGGTAGTTATAAAGGGTTATAAATAAGGTAGGTGGGGGCAAGACAATTGACATGAAAGCACACAGGAAACAAAGACAAAAGCCATGTGCTTGCATAAAAAACACAAGCACATGGCAAGCAAAACTCAAGACTCAAACACGAAGCTAATGAGAAGACTCACAAGTCGCGTGTTCATAAAAGACGCCACAACACGACAAACACAAGCTGCTTGCCACAAAAACAAGGCGTAACATGAATGCATGCAGCCGATATATCATAAACTGTGTGTAGTCCACACCAAATTGAGAATCTAACAGAATGCATAGTCGATATAAAAAGCTGGATGATGAGTAACTTCCTAATGCTAAATTCTGAAAAAACAGAGGTGCTAATAATTGGACCTAAAAACCCCACATATAATAATCTAGAACACTGTCTAACACTTGATGGCTGCTCTGTTAATTCTTCATCATCAGTTAGGAACCTAGGTGTGCTGTTTGATAACAATCTTTACTTCGAAAATCATGTTTCTAGCATCTGTAAAACTGCGTTTTTCCATCTTAAAAATATATCTAAATTACGACCTATGCTTTCAACCTCTAATGCAGAAATATTAATTCATGCGTTTATGACCTCGAGGTTAGATTATTGTAATGCTTTATTGGGTGGTTGTTCTGCACGCTTAATAAACAAACTTCAGCTAGTCCAAAACGCAGCAGCCAGAGTCCTTACTAGAACTAGGAAGTATGATCATATTAGCCCGGTTCTGTCAACACTGCACTGGCTCCCTATCAAACATCGGATAGATTTTAAAATCTTATTAATTACCTATAAAGCCCTGAATTGTTTAGCTCCTCAATACTTGAGCGAGCTCTTATCACATTATAGTCCTGCACGTCCGCTGCGTTCTCAAAACTCTGGCCATTTGATAATACCTAGAATATCAAAATCAACTGTGGTCTTTTCCTATTTAGCACCTAAACTCTGGAACCATCTTCCTAACTCTGTTCGTGAAGCAGACACACTCTGCCAGTTTAAATCTAAATTAAAGACACATCTTTTTAATTTAGCCTACACATAACACACCAACACACTTTTATTATTCAAATCCGTTAAAGGATTTTTAGGCTGCATTACTTAGATTTGCTGGAACCGGGAACACTACTCCTACAATACGATGTACTTGTGACATCGTAAAAAGAATGGCATCTACGCTAATATTAGTCCTGTCTCTTTCTCAATCAGTTTTCACAGTTTGTATCCAGACTAGATGGTGGATCATCACACAGAGATTATGTTCATCAGAGACCAGAACACCTAGATGCGCACACATACACACACACACTAAGTCATTTACACTACCTGACACAGTTGCGTTTAAAATTGTCATCCCTGTCATTATACTGTACAGTGCTTTGATGCAACCTGTGTTGTTAAAAGCGCTATATAAATAAAAATGATTGATTGATTGATTGATTGATGTTCAACAATCTTTGTTTTCTGGTCATCTGAGAGTTGTTTTGAGGCTCCCCTGTTGCCACACTTTAGAGAAGATTCAAAGAAGAGAAACACTTACAATTGGCCTCCTTTAAATACTTTTCATGATTGGATTCACCTGTGTATGGAGGTCAAGGGTCACTGAGGTTACCAAACCAATTTTGAGTTCTAATAATTAGTGCTAAAGGTATTGAAATCAATACAATGACAAGGGTGCCTAAATTTATGTACATGGCTAATTGTGTTTAAATAATTCTTGCACACTTTCCATAAATCATTTTCTACCTTATACTGTACAGTGCTTTGATGCAACCTGTGTTGTTAAAAGCGCTATATAAATAAAAATGATTGATTGATTGATTGAAATCATATAAAGTTTTTCACTTCTTAAATATCACAGTGCTTGTCTCCTGTATGATATATTTAACAGAAATTTCTTATCCAGACAACCAATGATTTATAAAGGAAAATCATGAAAATTTACAGGGATCCCCAAACTTTGGCATACCACTGTACATTTCAAATTTGGACATAACTGTACAAATACATAATTCATGCTTATACTTGAACGTCTATAGTATATATTGTATTTTGGCTATTTTGTACATTTTAATCTATTGTATATTTGCCTAATTGTTATTTTTTATATCTGTGTCTTGTCTTGTCATCCTGTTGCACTGTAGAGCTTCTGTCACTAAAACAAATACCTGGCAATAAAATTGATTCTGATACAAAGATCCAAAAGTCAGAATTTATCTGAAATAAAAAGCTTTTGTAGCATTATACACTATACCACTCAAAAACTTTTATATTATGGAATTATTATAATTTGTGGGGGAAAGAAATTAGTACTTTGATTTAGCAAGGGTGCTGTGATAGAGACAATTTAGAATGTTACACAAGATTTCAAATTCACATAAATACTGTTCTTCTGAAGTCTCTGAAACCTAATAAAAAGTCAGCATATTAGCATATTAGAATGAATTCTGAAGAACACTGAACACTGAATGATGCTGAAAGTTTTAGCTTTGATCACAATAATAAATTACACCAATTAAAATGCCAAACTATAAAAACTCACAAATGTACTTGCTTGTATTGTAAAATTTTATTTTGTGATGTACCTTGGATCAAATAAATGCAAGCTTGGTAAGCTGAAGAGACTTCTTTCAAACACAAAAATGTTCAATAACTTTTGACAGGTAATGTAAATATGAGTTTGTGGTGTAGTTAAATTTCAGTAATTCTGACAGTTGACAAGCTCTCAATGAGAAATAGCAAAATTCCAGTTAATCTGTGACTTTCAATTTATTTTCTCGCCACAAAGGTTGAGTGTCTGAATAAACCTGCAAGCGCAAGAAAAAAGGCATTATTTTTCAAAACAGTCTCTACAGAATTTCCCTCACTTCCCAAATTTGTTGGTGCTGTATGCACTTCTGATGTTAATAAAAATACATGTGTTAATAAAAATACATTACATACTACATCTGAATACACTTACAATAATGGGTTTGATTACAGGGACTGTTCTACAGTGAATGGATATCTGGGGCTTAGCCCAGAGACATTCACCAGCTTGATTGCCCGCGAACATCGTCAGAGGCTACTCTACCCTGGGCTGTCTGTGTTTCTTTGTTTGACTTCAATGACTTTTATGTTGAAATGTTTGTGTATCCCACTGCTTCTACTTTCCTGTTCTTTGCCTTGTTGGTTGTCCTAGTTACTGATTAACTCCCCTTCCCCCTTGTTACATTGTTATCTGTGGCATGTTATTTCTTTGTGTATAGACCTCTGTGAATCTCCCTAACACTGTTCGGGAGTCAGACACACTCTGTTAGTTTAAATCTAGATTAAAGACACATTAACCTTGTAACAGTCCTAGAGACTTTTATCATGTTTGCCCTGTAGTTTCTCCTTCTGACCAGTAAGGGGGCACTGGTGAGTTGTAGGTATCCAGGTATATAACTGTGTATTGAAAGAGAGGAAAAGCATGTCCTGAGATAGGATTGTCCTACCTGATCTTGCTTTACTTTTGGTTTCATGGGAAATTTCTGTTTATAGCCCAGTACAAGGGCCTCAGGGAATGGGCCTACTGTTTAGTGGGTTATTATGAGGCACTAATACCACATGTGAAAGCATGCTCAAAGGAGAATGGTTCACCATATTGGAGGAAGCCTTTGCCATATATTAAAGCATCTACCTGTGTGAATTCCTGTATATACGTTGATGTTTTTTTCAAGCCTCTACATCTGGTATGTTTTTATTTTTTTTCAGCTCACCAGTTCTGGACCATCACTATATGGACTATGGACATTTCTCATCTACAACTACATCAACATCTCTCAGTAAGACGGACTGTTTCTTTATCTCTTGTGGATATGCTCTGTGATGTTGTCTGTCTCAGAACTGTAAAGATAGCCCATCTGGTACCTGGTCTAGTTTCAAATAAATTATGTCTTTAAGCATTATGAATTTGCCTTATTGGTCGTTTTTCATCTAGTTCCAGGGTTTTGTTGAACACTTTTTGAATTCTCTCTAAAATAAATATAGCCTAAGCTTTTGTGTGTCAGAGTGGTGGTTATAACCCAGCCTACACATAACACACTAATACGCTTCTATTATTCAAATCTGTTAAAAGATTGTTAGGCTGCCTTAATTAGATCAGCCGGGGAACACTCTTCATAAAACACAATGTACTCATTACATCATAAAAAGTAATGGCATCTATGCTAATATTAGTCTGTTTCTTTCTTATTCTGTTTCTGGTGGTGGACCAGCACCCAGATATGACATTCATCAGAGAGCAATACACCTAGATGAGCCCCGTGGACCGATTACCGGAACCAGACCCACACACACACATTATAAATCCTTTGCACAATCTGACATAGCTGCATTTAAAATTGAACTGGAAATTAAGTGCTGGGTGCCCGGCCAGAGGAGAACTGGCCCCCGGCTGAACCTGGTTTCTCCCAAGGTTCTTTTCTCCATACTGTAATAGATGGAGTTTTGGTTCCTTGCCGCTGTCGCCTCTGGCTTGCTTGGTTGGGGACACTTAATTTCTAGTGACTATGCTTGATTTGATTACAGAGACTGTCTTTGCATTTAATAACAAATTGCTCAATCTCGTCATTATACATCCCTATCATTCTATTCTCCTTTTGATACTCTTCAGTGCTTTGGTACAGTCTGTATTGTTAAAAGCGCTAAATAAAAAAGTGATTGATTGAAGAATCCACCTCTAGCACGGCACCAAGACTGCCAGGGAATGAATAACTTAATAAAATGTGCCCTTCAAAAACAATGTAACTTGCTTTGAATAAAAAAATATGGCAAATGCATAGTGTCATATTCTTTTATTCAGTGCTTTGATACAATCTGTTGTTAAAAGCGCTATATAAATAAAAGCGATTGATTTGATAAATATAAATGCAGTGTAAAACAAAATGTTTGATTTACTTAATTCTACATTTCTGTAAAATGGACGACAGTGTCCCAACATGCTTTTACTGTTATTGTAATTCATGATCAGAATTTTTTTTTTTAAATTACCATGCAGTAAAAAAACAAAAAAAAAAAAACATTTTAATAAAATACAAATTTTTAAATATTAGCAAAACCTGCTATATTGCTAGGCTGTTCCTCCCTTTAAAATGTAAAACTATTCTGTGAACAAGCTAAAGGCTTAATTTAATAAGGTTATAAAATTGAAGGAGGCTTCTTCTTTTTTCCTTGCCGGGATTTCTATATTGCTTTGATTCAAAGTACCTCGAGAGCGTTTTGAAAAAAACAAGTAATCGATGTCATAAACCGATCGGTCTGCACATGCAAAACAAAGCCAAAACCTAGATATTTTTAGGCAATATATAATTTTTTTGCGAGGGCAAGGAAAAATGTGGTAACTAAGTGCATTTTAGTTAATAATAATGTTGTCCCAAAATAGCACAGTTGAGTACACTTATATGGCCTTAAGTTTAACTTAAGAAGTACTAAAGAATATTTTTAGTATAATAAGTACAATATTAGTGCACGAAAATAGAGCACATTACATTATGGAAGTGTACTTGTTTTTTTTTTACCTGGGAGGGTTAAATGGCAACTGGCCAGACGAGCTACACGGTAAAAACAATTTTCTAGTGACCTATTGCATCAAAATTTTTCAAATGCCCCAACTGATGGTTTTGTAAGTGGATTTTCTTTTCAATTGTGGCAATAGTCTGTTAACATTGTCCCAATGAGAAATAATATATTCAGCCAGCAAATGTAGTCTGCCAAACCATGTCATTGGTCCAATTAAATATTTAAAAACTGATGTAGCCATCCAATTAGTAACTGAGGTGCCTGTAGAATCAGTGAAAGTATGTGGTTTTAGGAGAATTGAAAGTGTTCCTCCCAATTCCTCTGTTGTCCAAACAAAAATGCTAGGACCTAAAGATATAAAGAGATTATCTTAGAGGTTACCCTTGGCCTGCACACATTTTTCTGAATTTAGAAGAGCCTTAATTAGCAAAATGCGTCTCTACAACTTGTTTTTAGCAGAAGTCACACAACTGATGTCACAAATTCTAACTGAATCTGAATTGAATAGTCAACTACAACATGCCAGTAAGGATGAACTGAGAGAGGGAGTTCTGCGAGAGTTAAAGGCTTTTTATCAGAGTACAGATCTTCTTTGTCAGTCCTAGATCTAACTTGGTCTAACAAAACTCTCAGAACTAACCTTGGTACAGTAGCTACATGGGAAAGAGATGCTGATGTTAAAGCCAGAGTAAGGATTGCCACAGCTACGTTTAAGGTCAACACAGAGAACAGACATGAAAGAACTGAATGCAACAGGCATCAGGGGCCAACCCTGGCAGAAGACTCCCTTATAGGCTTTCCCCGTCCTCTATTCCATCTTTAGAGTGGCCTTGTATTACATTCTTGCAATGCAAGGAGGAGCCTGCACCATTATCGGCCCTGAATGTTGCACTGTAACATGGATCCAACAGAGAACTTGAACTAAATCCAAGATGACATTCTTGATCTTTCATCAAAATTGCATCAAAATTCTGAAGATAATTCTTCATGGTTGGGAAGCCTGTTAGGTAAAGCGTGGCTATGGATCAAGGAAATACCATTTCTGCTTCTACTTTTCCTACTGATGTACTATCTATGTGTGGCGTAGGGTGATGGAATCAGGTGGCAGGAAAGATCAAACTTCCCCAATATGAAAGGGAACTAGCACTCCGACTACGCCACTATGGGAATTTCACCCAAAGAATTGAAATAAACCACCTAAAACAGGCTAACACAGATTTGTACCACCAATTAAGAGTCAGAGAAGTTGGTCATGAAACACTTTATTGACAAATCTTGAATCAAATAGGATTTAAAATGGTTTAGAAGGTTGTTGGATCTACACAAGACACTTCTAAAAGTCAAGGGCCCCCGGGCTGGAGCTTACCAAAACTAGGGAGGACAGACCACACCACTCGCTGGTGACTCACTGCATTTCACTGTGTAGACACACGGGCACACTCACACACACACATTCACACATGGGGAGGTGATCACTGCACGCGGTGAGGAAGATACCACCACCTAAAAGAAATTCTCTGCCCCGGTGCTCAGGCCCTGTCACGACAAAGAAGGCAGGTCAGTAACTTGTCACTTGAGAATGAAATAGAATTATCTACACAACCAAATCAAGAGAATTAAGCAAAACACAACTTGACCGTATAAGTCACATAATTAGCTCCACTGAGTGCTAAAGGAAGTCAATTTGACTGCAGTGAAGTTTATGGACCTTCACTTAACGGACCGAAGGAATTTGGGTTTCAACCACTGATACGAGTAGTCTATGTCAATGCAGGAACAAAACTATTCGGTAAGCGTGTCCGATTACCACAGCTTCTCCAGCGTTTAAGTACTTCTACGAACCCCCTCAGGTGGCCCAGCAGCAAGGAGCATTGGTTCAAGACCAGTACTTGAATCACGTCTCAGCTCGCGTGCTCCAATTTAGTTCCGGGGAAGTGACGAAAGCACATTAACGGCGCTACGATTAGTCAAGCGACACACCTCAAAAAGCGCATACGTTGCCGTTTTTATAGCACGTGGGCGCTGATGCAACAATAATGCACTATAAAAAGAAACTTGGCTCCTCCTGCCACATATGTGTCCACACTATCAAATGTTTAATTCAACAAATGACCCACGCCCATCAGGAGGAAATGACAGCTCCAACTAGAAAAAGAACCTCACAGACCCTAGAAGGATGTTTATTTTTGTGTCAGCACGCCGTCACTACAGACAATCAACATAGAACTTTTTTTAGAACTCTCAAAAGGTTAGGGTTAGTATTGTATTAAAAATGTATAAAAAGTTAAACACAGATTCCAATATAATAGTATAACAGTATATTTACATTCTAAGATTAGGAAGCCCAGGCTCTGAGACAGTAATCTTTTGTCTTTCAGTTCCTGAACATCTGGCAGGTTTGCCAAGTTAAGTGTGAATGCTAATCTTAAGACACAGCTGTACCTTTTGTTTCAGGGTCTCTATAGCACCTATGTATT
Source organism: Puntigrus tetrazona (assembly GCF_018831695.1). Lineage (NCBI taxonomy): Eukaryota > Metazoa > Chordata > Actinopteri > Cypriniformes > Cyprinidae > Puntigrus > Puntigrus tetrazona. The sequence continues at coordinate 4,004,959 of NC_056714.1, read as the reverse complement.
TAAATGACACTGGCATGCTAAATAGATCAAGTCTTGAAAAAGTTCCTGTTCTGGGCTAAGTTCCTGTTTTGTATTTGCATTCTTTTGTTTCAATGGTGTCCAACTCTATGTACTCCTACAGTGTCGCTTAGGAATTCAGGTGGCCGTTTATTCAATAAATCAATCAATCAATCAATCAATCAATCAATCATTTTTATTTATATAGCGCTTTTAACAACACAGGTTGCATCAAAGCACTGTATAGTATAATGTAGAAGAGTACAATGACAGGGATGTATAATGATGAGAGTGACCAATTTCTTTTTAAATTGGTTCTTATTGCACACCATTGTGGTTCTGCAGGCATATCAGACTGACATTCATTAAGATCTGAGTGCAGGGAGGCAAATAGGCTCAAATAAGCTCTAGGTTTTCTCCCTAGTGCTTTGGTGTTGGGCTGTTGTCCCAACATGGTCTAGCTCCTCTGAGGCAAGAAGCCTAAAAGGGAGAGTGCAAGTTATATGCCCTTCGTAAAGACTGGGTAACAGCTTTTAGCACTCAACAGCCAATGACAGAGTTAGGGCTCCTTCCTGGCACCCATAGGGGATTGCTGTACAACTTCTGCCACCGCTGGTGTTTTGGGGGTCAGCAATCTCCACTGAGATGTTACATGTTTGGATGTTTCCTGCCGTGTTTCAGGACACCAAACATTTACCATTCCCCCCTGTAAAATGGAGTGTTACAGTCTCCCTTTCAGAATTTGGTAGTGTGGAAGCTACTGCCAGATAATCTCTTTTTGGGTTGTAAAGACTGTATAAGAGAGCTACAGAATGCGATTCATGTATTGTTCTCTGCATTTTAATGGCATGATTTACACTACCATGAAACCAAAACACTCATTGCAAGCTCTGTTGGACAAGGAAGTTATAGAAAATGTCCCCTCTTTGATAAAATGGTGTTTTTATAGCTAATGTTTTCTGGTTGTCAGAAATAATAGGGGGTTTGAACACCCACTGTATACTTTAAAAATAAAAAATTGCTACAGTGCAAGAAATTCCTGAGGTTTGAAGAACCTACCAGTATCAGGTTCTTCCATTTGGCCTAGCCTTATCAACCCGCACATATACGCATATGTGGATACAGCTTAGCATCAGTAACTGGCTGATTTGCCCAAACTTTAGAGAATGTGCTTCAACATCGGAATACTGTCCTTTGTGATTTTACTCTGGGATTGAGACTCAATGCCAAGGGAAGCATTTTCTCTCTTGCCCAGGAAATAAGAAATATAGGGGCTAACAGGATTCAATTGTAATGTGGCCACAGTTGTCTCTGTGGAATCCATTCTGAGCACCCTGAAGGATTTTAGGCTAGGCCAGAAAGTTATTGTAATAACTTCCAAATGGTTCTAGAGGTTCACGCTCCAGGGGCTTTGTACCCTTTGTATGTGGTTCATCCCAAGCCTAAGTTCTGGAACCCCCATCTCTGGCCCCTGAGGGAGACCACAAGAGATATTATTTTTTTCAGCAGAAGTTTTACAGACTACTGCCCTCATTGGGACTTTGTGGGACTTAGCCAGAGGGTCTAATGGAATGCCATTTGAACCACAAGAATCAGGACCTGTCAGGTTTCTGATTCTGAAGATGGTTTTCACATGGCTATCACCTCTGATGAGAACAGGGTAGACATTGCAGTCTTGCAGTCTTGTTATCCTTACCCTATTATCTTCAAAAGTTTTTTTTTTTTTTCGCGTCTATTTATAACCTTCCATGATCTTCACGCTATCTTATTAATTATAGACCATATACAATTACTTTACAATTGTGAAAACAATTATTTGTTCCATTAGTGTGACTTGACCTCAAAATGACTTTAAATTTTTGGATAATAGGCTACACCCTACAACAAGAGATGTCTAGTTAGTTTGGGCATAACAACCAAAAAGTAAAATTACATATGGCCATAGCCATATGACTCTGTAGTTTGTAATTGTTACATTTTGACATCATCGTGAAACAGCTTGGGATTGGTTTTAAAAATGACTTTTTTTCAGTTTTTATCAGAGTTGACCATCATACACAGTGCACTTTCAGACTTAAAACTTTGCAGGATGGTTTCATTCACTTAGAGCTGTGTTTCACTGCATGAAAGGTCAAATTCAAAAATCTATAATAATGGCACTTTAAAAAGAAAAAAATAAATCTCATGGCACTTCTTGTGTCACGCTCCGGTCAAGGAAGTAAACAGTGTCGCTGTAATAGAAAAGGGGTTCTTAAATGAACAACAAAAAGGTGGCGTACAGCCTCAAACTTCAACAAAAAGATCACAGGAACATCCAAGTTCTTTCCTTTCTCTGGATATTACTCTCCAGGGGAATTCCAACGAGACGAGCAGACAAGCTGACGGGAAGACGGCCGGAGTTCCGTGTTGGTAACCTCAAGGATCGCCGTTGTTGAAGTGGTGAGTGTGGTTTATGAAGGGTGGTTGTTGAGTGGTTGCAGGTGTTGCTGATTAGTACTCGGGTGATTGGGATTGTGTCCATGTGGTGAGTTCGGTGGAAGGTGGAAGTGATGACGTGACATTACCCCCCCCTCGACGAGCGTCTCCTGACGCTTGGGTTCGACGGCGAGGGCAACCACGCCTTCTGGGAGCAGGACGGTCTGGATGGGCCCGATGAAATTCATCCAGGAGAGAAGGGTCTAGGATGTCGTCTCTGTAGATCCAGGCTCTCTCCTCAGGGCCATAGTCCTCCCAGTCTATCAGGTACTGGAGCCGGCCGCCCCGGCGTCGGGAGTCAAGAATCTCCTTGACCCGATAGATGGATTCGGAGTTCTCGACCTCGGGGGGAGGGGGGGGTTCCGGGTGCTCTGTGGAGGGAGGAAGGAGAGGGTCAGTATAGGGTTTGAGTAAGGAAACATGAAAAGAAGAGGATATACGATATTTGGCAGGGAGGCGAAGTTGGTACGTGACTTCGTTTATTTGTCGATCGATGGTGAATGGACCTATATACCGGGGACTCAGCTTCTTGCAGGGCAGTCGGAGGCGTATGTCCCTGGTGGATAACCAGACCCGATCCCCGGGTCGATAGGCTGGGGTATTTGATCTGCGGGTGTCGGCCTGGTGCTGATGCCTCCGAACTGCCTGCTGGAGATGGACGTGAGCTGAGTCCCATACCCTCTCGCTCTCTCGGAACCAGTAATCTACCGCTGGGACTTCAGCTTGGTCACCGGTCCAAGGGAACAGAGGTGGTTGGAAGCCTAGGACACACTGAAATGGAGTTAGGCCTGTGGTGCTCTGACGGAGGGAATTCTGTGCATATTCGGCCCAGGGCAGATACTGGCTCCAGCTATCTTGGTGTTGATGGCAGTAGGCCTGGAGATATCGACCGATTTCTTGGATCTTCCGCTCCGTTTGTCCGTTGGTCTGCGGGTGGTAGCCAGAGGAGAGGCTGACTGACGTACCGAGGAGGCGGAAGAAACTTCTCCAGACTCGGGATGTGAATTGAGGCCCCCGATCAGAGACGATGTCTTCGGGTAGCCCGAAGTGACGGAACACGTTGTGGAAGAGTGCCTCTGCGGTCCCCATGGCCGAGGGTATTCCACGTAGGGGAATTAGTTTGCAGGATTTTGAGAACCAGTCTACCACCACCAGGATGGCGGTATACCCTTTGGAGGGTGGTAGATCGGTGGCAAAGTCTATGCCTAGATGGGACCACGGCCGACTTGGGATTGGAAGTGGCACTAGCTTCCCTTCAGGTAGGCGTTGAGGAGTGGAGGAGATAGCACAGACTGCACAACCCTTGATGTAACGGTCGACATCCCCGGCCATGTTGGGCCACCAGTAGCAATTACGGAGGAGCGAGAGGGTTCGGTAGCTACCTGGATGCCCAGATCCCGGAGAGGTGTGTACTGAGTCCAGAAGGTTCAGGCGTAACGCAGATGGGACATATAGTTTCCCTTCTGGACCTCCCGGCGGAGCAGGTTCAGTGGCAGCGGCTTCTCAGATCTGGTCGTCTAGGGACCACTGGATGGGAGCTAAGAATGCGGAGGCTGGTAGGATGGGTTCGGCCTCTTCCGGAATGGGGTCTGGCTGGTGAATGCGAGATAGGGCATCGGCCTTGATGTTCTTATGACCGGGTCGGTAGGATATCCGGAAATCGGGCGGTGACGAATAAGGCCCATCTCGCTTGTCGCGGGTTGAGACGTTTGGCGTTCTTCAGATATTGTAGATTCTTGTGGTCGGTTATGACCAGGAATGGATGTTTTGCTCCCTCCAGCCAATGACGCCATTCTTCCAGGGCGAGTTTGATAGCAAGCAGTTCTCGATCTCCTACATCATAGTTCTGCTCCGCCGGGGACAGTTTTCTGGAGAAGTAGGCGCAAGGATGGAGTACAGGAGGTTCACCCGTCCGTTGGGATAGGATGGCGCCGACCCCCAAAGTCGCTGCATCTACCTCCACCACGAACGGCTGGTTCGGGTCTGGATGGGATAGGGTCGGAGCGGAGCAGAATGCGGACTTCAGACAAGAGAAAGCGGTCTCAGCCTGCGGGTTCCACCGGAGGACTCTGGGCTGGTGACGGAGTAGAGAAGTGAGTGGGGCAGAAATTTGGTACTCGGTACTCATAGTGGCCAGCCGGTGTGACGAAGGCGGTTTTCCATTCATCCCCCCTTCGTATGCGAATCAGATTGTAAGCGCTCCTCAAGTCTAGTTTGGTGACGATTTGTGCCTCGTGGAGCTCCTCTAGGGCGGCAGGTACTAGGGGTAACAGATAGGCAAACTTTATTGTGTGTTCATTGAGCTTACGGTAGTCAATACAGGGCCTCAATCCTCCGTCCTTCTTGGCCACAAAAAAGAAGCTGGAGGCTGCAGGTGATTTGGAAGGACGGATGAACCCCTGATGCAGTGCCTCCTTAATGTACTCCTCCATGGCCTCTCTCTCTGGGACCGAGAGGGGATTGACTCTGCCCTTGGGCAGTTGGGCTCCAGGTAGCAGGTCGATGGCACAATCCCATGGGCGGTGAGGAGGAAGATGAGTGGCGGCGGTTTTGCTGAACACATCGGCATAAGGGTGATATTCGGCTGGGATGGGAGTGACGGGTTGACGGTTCGGGCTTTCAATGGTGGTGGACTGGCACGGCAAGGGTCGAGATGGGGCCTTGATGACGGAGGCTAGGCATGCTCGGTGACATCTTGGGCTCCATTGAACGACTTCGCCTGTCCGCCAGCGGATGATAGGCTGATGAAGTTCGAGCCAGGGTCGTCCCAGAACCACATCGACCGTTGCCTTCTCCAAGACCAGAAGCGTGATGGGTTCCGAGTGGAGGCTGCCAATCTGGATGGTTAGTAGTGGAGTTTTGTGGCGCACCATACCGTTGGTGAGTGGTTTCCCCTGTATGGTAGTGATCTTATACACTGTCTGGTTTCGAAGACGAGGGATGTGGAGACTGGCCAGACTGTGGGAAGAGATGAAATTTCCAGCAGTTCCCGAATCCACCAGGACATTCACTGGGAAGAATTGGTTCTCATATTGTAGTTTAGCATGTATATGTGGTATGGGAGAGACGGAGGGTAAAAGGGTGGTAGTACTCACCGTCGGTAGTGGTGGCCGAATGGGACAGGTGCGGAGGGAGTGAGCCGCAGCACCACAGTAGAGACAAAGTCCCTCTCTGAGTCGGCGGGACCGTTCCTGATTGGTAAGACGATAATTGTCCGTGATCATGGGTTCGGGCGGTGGCGTTGCAGCAGAGGCAGTAGGTAATTCCGGAGTGGGGAGACAGGCGGAGAGATGTTGAGCCACGTTAGTTGCCTTGCAGAGAAATACTTCCAGCCCGACATTATCCTCGTATATCGCCATCTGCTGGCGAATAGCGGGGTGGAGTCCTTGGCGAAACACCGAGAGGAGGGCGGTGTCGTTCCACCCGCTGCGGATGGCCAGTGCGCGGAAGCGGAGGACGTATTTGTTGATCGGCGTGTCTGCCTGCCGGAGTAGGAGGAGTTCGTCATGGGCGGTGATGCTCGTGGTCGGTTGGCCGAATACCTCTCGGAAGTGTCCGACGAAGTTTTCAAGGGAGCTCACTCGGGGACTGTTCACCGTCCAAAGAGCCTCCGCCCATTGCAATGCTCGACCAGTCAGGAGGGAGATGATAAAGGCGACTTTGCCTTTTTCCGTGGTGAAGAGGTGCGGGTGCATCTCCAGGTATAAGGAACATTGTAACAAGAAGCCCGCGCATGAAGCGGATTCTCCGGTGAATGTGGCTGGGCGTGCTATCGGGCTAGTCGGTCGAGTTGTTGACGCGTGATGGAATCATGCAGCGCCTGAATGATGGCGTGAAGGGATTCCAGAGGGAGACCTCCGGGCTTCCATCTCCTCTTCCCTTCTCCTCTTTCTCTAGGGGCGATCCTTCTGTCACGCTCCGGTCAAGGAAGTAAACAGTGTTGCTGTAATAGAAAAGGGGTTCTTTAATGAACAACAAAAAGGTGGCGTACAGCCTCAAACTTCAACAAAAAGATCACAGGAACAGCCAAGTTTTTTCATTTCTCTGGATATTACTCTCTGCTGATTAGTACTAGGGTGATTGGGATTGTGTCCATGTGGTGAGTTCGGTGGAAGGTGGAAGTGATGACGTGACATCTTGTAAAAGAGTAGGGTGTCCTGGCCAAATTCTCTATACTGGGCCTTGTCAGATATGGCCTCCCAATAATACCCATCCACTTGATTTATGACTGTTTCTCCTCTTCATCTCTAGCTGGTGTGTGATGAGCACACTTGAGCCATTGTGCTGTGGTTGCTGTCGCATCGTCCAGGTGGATGCTGCTCACTGGTGGTGGTTGAGGAGAGACCCCCTTCAACATAATTGTAAAGTACTTTTCCTGTATATCTGCAAATAAAGCACTATACAAATACATTATTAATTAATTCATTCATATGGAAAAATGTAACGTAAAAATGTAATAATCCAGTGCCCATGAAGGAAGTACAATTATGTCATCCTGTAAAATGAGAATCATTGTGAACTAGTTATGATGGGTTACAGTGGGAACGATATGCTGCACTCAATAGTGCTAATGAGAACGTCTTTTGTTCGACCGGTTGTTGAAGCATGTTTGTCAAACATGCCAAAGTTTGGCTCATATAACCTCGGCCAGGTGACGTCACTTTACACACACCTGGAGGCTATAAATAAGCATGAAATGAAAACATCCTCAGATTAATATTTTGTCTGAAAGAATGTCCGGTCACGCATCCAGTACAGCATTGAGACGCAGCATCTTGTTCCCACTTTTTCAGGGAACAGGTAACCCGAGACCCCTTCAAAAGCTACTCTCGATGCTGCACTCAATAGTGGTAATGGGAACGAGAATTCCAACGATGCCGTACTGGAAGTGTCTGGACCCCAAGTGTTGTGTAGTGTGTGTGCACAAACATCAAGAGGTCTCAGACATGACCTTGGGATGTTGACTCAAGGACATGAGAGCCCGGAGTAGCATGGACATCCAAACTATAAAATCTAACAAATTTGACCATTTGACCATTCTGCCACATCAAACACTTTCTGCAAGGGTGCACCTCTTGCTAAAAGCCATTGAAGATGCAACCCCTCTGGTTGAATGGGCCCTGATTCCTAGAGGCAAAGTTTGGCCATGTGTCTCGTAGGCTAGGGCAATAGCCTCCCTCACCCAATGTGACATGGTTTGTCTAGTGGCAGTGGCTCCCGGTTACCTGGTCGAGGTTATATGAGCCAAACTTTGGCGTGTTTGACACACATGCTTCAACAACCGGTTGAACAAAAGACGTTCTCATTAGCACTATTGAGTGCAGCATCGTGAGTAGCTTTTGAAAGGAAATTTAATTGCACTAACAATTAATATTGCAAAATAACCAAATCATTAAAATATGCGTGTGTCACATGTAAGAGTCAACAATTGTGTAAATTCCTGTTTGTAATAGTCACATCCTGAGAACCACCTCAATCAATCAATCAATCATTTTTATTTATATAGCTATTTTAACAACACAGGTTGCATCAAAGCACTGAAGAGTATAAAGCAGAAGAATACAATGACAGGGATGTATAAAGACGAGAGTAAACAATTTGTTATTAAATGCAGGTCTCTGTAATGAAGTTAAGTGTCCCCAACAAAGCAAGACAAAGGTGACAGCGGCAAGGAACCAAAACCCCATACATACAAAATGGAGAAAAAAAACCTTGGGAGAAACCAGACTCAGTTGGGGCCAGTTCACCTCTGACCGGACGCCCAGCACTTAACTTCCAGTTAAATTTTAAACGCAGTTGTGCCAGATAGTGTAAATGACTTAGTGTGTGTGTGTGCAGACAAAGGGGTGTTAGAACTTAACATACAGACCACAGCTGTTATGACATGAGCAACTTCATTTATGTTAGTAAACTGTAAGTGTACCAAATTTTTGAGCTTGGAATGTTTGGGGTTCGTTCCGACTCTGTTGAACCCAAGGTACTTCATGTACTTTGTCACTGATGCAATAAACATCTTCATCAAGATTTACATCCTCATCACTTTTTCTTACATTGGCAAGCCACCCAGCTGGTTACATTGCTAGATGCTTCTTTTTGATCTTGTTTCAGGTATAAGCATTAAAATGTTTGTTTAAAAGGTTTAACCTCTGAATGACAATCTGGTCTGAACCACAAGAAGGCCAGCAAACCTAGTGAAACTAAGGAGCTTCCAAAAGACAAAGGACTTCTTAAAGAACATAATCATCAGAAATCATCCAGAGATTTTTCATTAAAAAAATACATTTCATAGAAAAAATATCATATTTTTTATATTTCATATTTTTCATAGAGTAATATTTATATTTTTCATAACCCCTGAATTACTAAACCCAACAAAAGCTAGCAAACAGACATGTGAAGCTGCAATTGCAGATATGAGCTGAAAGCACTGACCGATTGCCAATCTGGTAAAAAAATGTTAGTGAAGTTGCATTTATATCAACCCTATGTTAACAGCAAAATAATGCCTATGCAAAGACATTTACTGTTGCCTCTAACTCATCAAAGGCTAAAGACCAAAAGTCACTTCTCTTTAATGTTTGGGTTGGGCTCTGCTGAAGTAAATCTCTATCCAAGATGTCATGGGATTCTGCTCGGGATCCCAGTCGCCTTTGATCTGTAGAGAAAAGGCCAATAGGAAATGGCTTGTGGTATTTACAGCATGTTATAACACTAGCCAATTCCTATTGGACTTTTCTCTAAACCCCTCCTCCGTACATACAAGTATATAAGATGGTGGCATGCAACCACAATGCCGGTTTATGCTGAGGAGCCAAAGGCTTACCAGCCTTCTGTCAAGCTACAACCCGTCACGCTCTTTAAGATCTCAAAACTCAGGACTCCTGGTAGTTCCTCGTATAGCAAAGTCTACTAAAGGTGGTCGAGCGTTTTCACATTTGGCACCCAAACTCTGGAATAACCTTCCTGCAAATGTTCGGGGATTCAGACACACTCTCTCAGTTTAAGTCTGGGCTAAAGACATATCTTTTAGCAAAGCATACTCGTAAAGATTAACATAAACCTATGCTACAGTACATCGTGATTCCCAATAGTATGAATGGCCGCTACTCTAATTATCCTTTGTCTCCACCTCGGGATGTACATCCCGAGGCATCTAGTTACCGAGCCTCTCCAGTGGACCCAGTGAGGAGATGACCTTCCTGCGATGACGTCGAGGAAAACAACCTTCTGTCTGGACTAATTCTATCTTGGACTTTCTGCATTGTAATTCATCCTGCTGTTTTGTAATGCATCCTGTTGTGTGGTGACTTGCTTATGTCTGTGGAATGATTTGCTTTTGTTATGTAATATTTTGCTTTTGTGAAGCTGCTTTGGAACAATAGCCATTGTAAAAAGCGCTATACAAATAAACTTGAATTGAATTGAATTGAATTATCCAACTCCCAGAGTGGATCAAGTTTGTGGCAAGAGGCACAGCTCAGACTACTCCAACTAGCCTGAACTGTGGGGCCATAAAAGAGCCAGTGTATCCAGGGGAAATCACTGGGAAAGAGGCGCACAGATCCTGGAGAATGGCGCTGTAAGCCGACACTTCCCTGGCCTCCTGCAATTACCAGATTTTACCCAATACATGGGAGGACACAGGATGAACACAGAGATTGTAAAATCTCGCAAAGGTGTTGGGTGTCACCCAACCAGCAGCTCTACATATGTCTTCTAGAGAGGTACCATGTGCCACCGCACAGGAGGAGGTGACACTCTGGGTTGAGTGGGCTCTCACCCTTAGGGTGAACAGGTCACCTTAAGCTTGATATGCCAAGGTGATGGCATCTACCACCCAATGTCGCCAGTAATGTCATAATGACTGACTGAATGGAAACTTGAAATATCATCAAATATTTCCCAAGATAAAGCAGATGCACTGTTAAATTCAGATTATTGCTTTTTACTTAGTTTTTTGTTACTCACTAGATTGTATTGTTTCCTCTGCTTCACTCAATATCTGTGAAGATTTAGACAACCATTCAGTGTTAAACAACTGACAAAATAAACAGCTTAATTTACCAATTATTATACCCATTATTATCTGACCGTTGTGATCCAACTGCAGCTGAACATCTTTTCCCACTGCTGGCTTTAGTTTTGGTGTTTCATTTTGTATTATAGTGGTGGAGTATGTTTCTCATCATGACAATGTGCTGAGAAGGAGTGAAGTTATTCAAAAAATAGTTGTTTTTCCTCATTTCTGTAAATTATTGCTCGGCATACTAGATGTTTACCCAACCAGCTAGTTCTGGGACAAGTCCAGTCCTCCAAAGCGCATCTTGTGCATCTATTTCTGGCTGGCATGCTGTATTGTTTACAGTGATCTGCCAGCTGGAGCCCCAGAATTGGATGTCAAGGTCAACAGGAAGCCATTTTGGGTCCTCTTGGATTCCGGCAGGGGTATTCAAATTCAACGGCTACCCCATGCCTCGGCTGGGAGGGGCACATTTACATTTCAACACTGGACCTCACCAAGGGCAACTGGCAGGTACCACTCTCTGAAAATCCAAAGCCTAAAACCACTTTTTCTACCCCTACTGGACATTGGCAGTAATGGACCCTTCCCTTTTTCCTTCAAGGGGCACCTGCTACGTTCCAGAGAATCTATCAATCAATCACTTTTATTTATATAGCGCTTTTAACAATAAAGATTGCATCAAAGCACTGAGCAGTATAAAATAGAAGAATGCAACGATAGGGATGTATTATGATGAGAACTATTTGTTATTATATGCAGAGACGGTCTCTGTAATCAGTTTGGCGATAATCACTAGAAATTAGGTGTCCCCAACAAAGCAAGCCAGAGGCGACAGCAGCAAGGAACCAAAACCCCCATCCATACAGAATGGAGAGAGAAAAAAAAAACAGGCTCAGTTGGGGCCAGTTATTTTTGTTTAAAATATTTTATTATTCAAAATTACAACCAAAAATCACTTACACATACAATTTTTCCAAACACACATACAAAATAGAGAAACAAACATACCATAGAAATAATATTAACAATAAAAGAAATACATCTCCACACACACCTGTAAAGCAGACTCCGTAGAATCCATTCGTGGGTTTATTTGAGGAAGAGACAAAAGACATAAACGGTAATACAAGCATTAGGGCAATATCAGGCAGGCAATCCAAACAGCGAACAGGTTTCGGGGGCAGTAGTACAGCAGAGTCAATCGTAAGGCAGAAAGTCAGCAACGAGTAAACAGTCCAATCAGGCAAAACATACAAAGAGGCAGAATCCAGGGAACGTGAGTCAAAACAAAACAAGCTATGGTCATACACAGCAGTATAAGAACAGTAGTAGTAGAAACGCTTGGTAAGGCAGTCAGACTGGCAATACTTCCCACTGATTAGACCAGGTGTTCTGGCTTTATGCTGAGCCAACAGAAAGTAGGTGGAGAAGAAGCCGGATGGTTGAGTACTGCTAGTACTCCGGTGAGGGCTCCCTCTGCTGGTCAGGCGTTACAACACCCCACCAACCCAAGTGCTATCTAGTGGTGAACACAGGTACTGACGGCATACATAAGACATCAAGCACACTTTTGTAAAAAGGAGATAAAAGGAGACCAAGTTTTCTCAAACAACAAAATCTTGTCCTGTAGGATATACCTAAATCTCTCCAGGTGCAGTGTACCTGTCAGCTCTGCCAGCCATAATTTAACAGCAGTTGTTGTACTCGTGTGAGTTGCAAAATTTCTTTAGAAACACCAAATTAATACTGGGTTAGGTTCAATAGAAACATCCATTGTATTGGAAAGACTTGGAATATTTTGCACCAAAAACTTATTTGGGTCATAAAACAAAGTTATGAGACATGATGGAGGTTGGATTTATCACACAATGGAGACACGTCCGGAAATATCTGATGTAGTTTTGATTTAGAATAATGAAGCCTGTGGAGCACTTTAAATTGAATGAGACAATGTCTTGCATTGGTAGAACATCCGTGGACCACTTCAAGACTTTCTTCACAAATTTCATTTAAATTTCTACTGCAAGTTCTTCTTCCCATGCGCGTTTAATGTCAAGTCAAGTGGCTTTTTATTGACATTTCAACTACATATAGCTGTGCAGTACATAGTGAAATGAGACAATGTTTCTCCTGGACCTGGTGCTACATAAAGTCACACACAATACAAAAAAACTCACATACTGAGCTAAGACAGTGTCTTAGCCACATAAAGTGCAAAGTGTGCAGACTAGTGCAAACAGCAAGGAAGTAGAGTGCAAAACCCAGTGTGCTAACTAGACAAAATCAGTGCAAGAACACAAAATACAAACAACAATAAATATGAGGTTCACAACAATAAATATGAAGTGCAAAAATGCCTATGGAACAGGAAGACCATTCAGGTGTGATTATTGAGGAGTCTGATGGCTTGTGGGAAGAAACTGTTCAGCAGTCTGGTTGTGAGTGCCTGAATGCTCCGGTACGTCTTTCCAGATGGCAGGAGGGTGAATAATGTGTGTGAAGGATGTGTGGGGTCCTGTGCTATATTGTGGGCTTTGCGGATGCAGCGTGTGGTGTAAATGTCTATGATAGAGGGCAGAGAGACTCCAATGATCTATTCAGCTGTCCTCACTATCCTCTGGAGGGTCTTGCGATCCGATACGGTGCAATTCCCAAACCAGGCAGTGATGCAGCTGCACAGGATGCTCTCAGTGATCCCGATATAAAACATAGTCAGAATGGGTGGAGGGAGGTGAGCTTTCCTCAGCCTCCTCAGGAAGTACAGGCGCTGCTGGGCTTTTTTGGTGATGGAGCTGGTGTTGAGTGACCAGGTGAAGTTGTCCACCAGATGAACACCAAGGAATTCGGTGCTCTTGACGGTCTCCACCCTGGATCCATTGATGGACAGCGGAGAATGGTCACTCTTTGCTCGTTTGAAGTCAACAATCTCCTTTTGTCTTGTCGATGTTCAGAGATAGATTGTTGGCTCTACACCAAGTTGTGAGCTGCTGCACTTCATCTCTGTATGCTGACTCGTCGTTCTTGCTGATGAGACCCACCGCGGTCGTGTCATCATCAAACTTGATTATGTGATTGGAGCTGTGCATCGCTGCAAAGTTGTGAGTCAGCAAAGTGATCAGCAGTGGACTGAGCACACAGCCCTGAGGAGCTCCAGTGTTCAGTGGGGTGGTGCTGGAGATGCTGTTCCCGATCCGGACTGACTGAGGTCTGCCTGTCAGAAAGTCCAGGATCTAGTTACAGAGAGAGGTGTTTAGGCCCAGCAGGCTCAGCTTCTCTATAAGCTGCTGAGGGATGATGGTGTTGAATGCTGAACTGAAGTCAATGAACAGCATTCGGACGTAGTTTCCTTTTGAGCCTAGATGTGAGAGGGAGCGTTGGAGGTTGTGGTGATAGCATCGTCCGTCCGTGAGCGGTTTGAACGATACTCAAACTCTAGTGGGTCAAGTGAGGGTGGTAGCTCTGACTTGATGTGTCTCATGACAAGCCTCTCAAAGCATTTCATCACAATTGGTGTGATTGCGACGGGACGATAGTCATTGAGGCAGGAAACCACAGACTTCTTAGGCACCGGAACAATTGTTGTTGTTTTGAGGCACGTCAGAATGACAAAGCTGCTCAGAGAGCTGTTGAAGATATAAGTGAAGACATCACCTAGCTGCTCTGCACACTCCTTTATTACTCTGCCTGGAATGTTGTCCGGTCCAGCAGACTTGTTGGGTTAAGTTTTTTCCTCACGTCAGCTGTGGTGAAGCAGAGTACTGGGTTGTTAGTGTGAGGTGTGGACTTCCTCACCGTTGTCTTATTCTGTGCCTCAAAATGTGCATAGAAGTCATTCAGCGCATCTGGTAGGGAGGCGTCACCATCACAGACAGGTGAAGTTGTCTTGTAGTTGGTGATCGCTTGAATGCTCTGCCATAAGCGCCATGAGTCACTGCTGTTCTGGAAGTGGCTGTGGATTCTTTTAGCATAAGCACGCTTTGCTTCTCTGATAGCTCGGGACAGTTTGGCCCTCGCTGTTTTCAGGGCCGCCCGGTCCTTTGCTCTGAAGGCGAAGTCTCGCTCCTTCAGGAGAGGGTGCACGTTAGCGTTCATCCGCGGCTTCTGGTTGGAACGTGTGGTGATGGTCTTGGAGTCGGTCCCATTATCAAGGCACTTCTCGATGTAGCCTGTCACTGATGATGTGTACTCCTCCAAGTCAATGGAATCGCCGTTGGTTGCAGCCTCCCTAAATATTTCCCAGTCAGCACACTCAAAACAGTCCTGAAGAGCAGAGATGGATTCTGCTGGCCAGGTTTTAATCTGTTCCAGAACCGGTTTAGAGCATCTGATGAGTGGTCTGTATGCTGGAATCAACATAACAGAGATGTGGTCTGAGTAGCCGAGGTGGGGGGTTGGGCTCTGCACGATACGCACCGGGAATGTTTGTGTAAACAAGATCCAGCGTGTTCGGTCCTCTCGTAGCAAAGTCCACATGTTGATAGGGAGCACTGTTTTTTAGATTTGTGTGATTGAAATCTTCGGTGATGATAAACAGTCCATCGGGGTGAGCATTCTGTAGCTCGCTAATAGCTTTGTACAGCTCGCGCAGAGCCTCCTTAGTATTAGTGCTGAGTGGAATTTAAACTCCAATAGTTTAGACGGTAGTGAATCCCCTGAGGTTCGCAGCCCAATAATAATAGAGAAAATTAGGCAAGGCAAGCCCTCCCTGTGCTTTAGATTTGCATAGGTGGTGTTAAGAAATCCTATGGGCTTTATAATTTCAGACAAAGGGAACAACAGCAAGGGTTGAATGTTGGTGTGGCGGTGTGGATGGAATCAGGTGGCAGGAAAGATCAAACTTCCCCAGGATGAAAGGGGACTAACACTCAAATCTTACCCCGACTATGGGAATTTCACCCAAAGAATTGAAATAAACCACCTAAAACAGGCAAACACAGATTCGTACCACCAATTAAGAGTCAAAGAATTGGGTCATAAAACATTTTTATTGACAAATCTTGGGTAAAACCAGACTTAAAATGGTCTTGAAGGTTGTTTGGGCCTGCACAAGACACTTCTAAAAGTCAAGGTGTGAATCAAGGGCCCCTGGGCTGGAGCTTACCAAAAAATAAGGAGGACAGACCACACCACTTGGTGGTGACTGCACTTCACTGTGTAAACACACGGGCACACTCACACACACACGGGGAGGTGATCACTGCACACTGTGAGGAAGATACCACCACCTAAAAGAAATTCTCTGCCCTGGTGCTCAGGCCCTGTCATGAGAAAGAGAATGCAGGTCAGTAACTTAAGTAAGTAAGAATTAAGTAGAATTACCAACACAACCAATCAAGAGAATGGAGTACAAAAAGAAATCAAAACAAACAAACAAAACACAATTTGACCATATAGGTCACATGATCAGGATTAAAAGGAAGTCAGTTCAAATAAACAGATCAAAACTGAAAACAAATAAGGAAAATCAATTCAACTTCAAAAGATGAAGATACACGAAAAAACAAACAAAAAAAGTAAACCAAAAAAATCTGGAAACAGGACAGCACTGCAACCGTTGATGAAGCAAAAAGGTGACTGCAGTGCAGTTTATGGACCGTCACTTAACAGACCGAAGGAATTTAGGTTTTAACCACTGATACGAGTAGACTTCAAAGTCAATGCAGGCAAAAAAAAAGTTCGGTAACCGTGTCTGGTTACCACAGCTTCTCCACCATTTAAGTGCTTCTGAGAACACCCGCAGGTGGCCCAGCAGCAAGGAGCATTGGTTCAAGACCAGTACTTGAATCACGTCTCAGCTCACATGCTCCAGTTTAGTTCCGGGGAAATGACGGAAGCGCATTAACGGCGCTGCGGTTCGTCAGGCAACACACCTCAAACAGCGCATACATTCCCGTTTTTATAGCTGATGCAACAATAATGCACTATAAAAAGAATCTTGGCTCCTCCTGCCACATTGGCTTCAGCTAAGACTGTTTTGACACCTCAATTCCCAAGTATGTAAATTGTATTGTAAAAAGGCAATTGCTTGAGCCAGGAGGAGTCTTTAACAGAAACTGGCATCAACACACTTTTGTCCCAAATATCATTGTATCCTGCAAATGTACCATAGTGATTCAACAAATTAAGAATATTTGGAATGCTATTCTTAGGTTCAGTAATAAACAAGATCATATCATCTGCATATAAAGCTAGTTGATTATCAGTCTTGCAAGTTTTATACCCTTTAATCCCAGTTTGTGTCCTGATGGCCTCAGCTAATGGCTCAATTGCTAAAGTAAACAACATCAGTGACAGTGGACATCCCTGTCTTGTACCTCTATGCAAATAAAAATATGGAGACATAGTTTGATTTGTGAGAATTCTTGCACATGGACTGGAGTAAATCAATTTAATCCATGGAATAAAGTTATCTCTAAGATTACATTTCTTTAACACAGCAAATAGATTAGGCCACTCAATCTGATCAAATGCCTTCTCTGTGTCTAATGACAGAATGGCTAGATCGTGTTGCAAGCTTCTACAAGAATACATAATGTTAAAGAGACGTCTAAAATTGGAAAAAGAGCTACGTTTTGGTATGAAGCCATTTTGATCTGGGTGGACCAGATTACTAACTATGCTCTGCACCTCTGTGCCAGAATTTTTGTCAGTATTTTTTGATCCAAATTTAAAAGTAAGACTGGCCTATAGGAACCCAACTGTTCTGGGTCCCTTCTTTTCTTTGGGATTACAGCAATAATAGTCTCATTTAGAGAGGGCAGCAGAATCTGATCCATAAATGCTTGTCTATAAACCCTAGTTAAATAGGGTGAGAGTAATTTATTACAGGCTTTATAAAACTCATTACAGAATCCATCTGGCCCTAAAGTTTAACCATTTTTTAGAGAGCTTATAGTATCTGATAAGAGTAATTTCTGTGCCCAATTCTTGAATTTGTTCAATTTCTAGATCTAATGTGGGAAGGTTCTGTTGATCTAAAAACTGAGCCATGGCTATATGATATATAATTCCTTTTGACGAATACAGCTTTTCATAAAACAATTGAAACCTATTATTTATGTCCCTGGGGGAAGTAAGAAGTCCTCCTGTGTCTGACTTAATTTTATGTATTGCTCATTCAGATGCTCGTTCAGAAGTTTTCAAACTAAAAGTTTGTGAGGTTTATCACCGAATTTGAAATACTTTTGTTTTACATATTGAAATGACTTTGAAACTGTAAGTGTCCCCCTTTTCCTGAAGAACGGAATCCAGAGACCCTGGTCGAAGGTTAATGTGCATTTGGTCTTTTCCTTGCGACTTTTTGAAAATCACTGATATTTATTAATCTTTTGCATTTCCAATTGTAGTACTGATCTTATACATAATTTTATCTGACTCCAATCTTTCGTGATTTTAGTTATATTTATTTAAATGTAACCGCTGATCCCTCTAGTTGTGATTAAATTTGGGTCATTAATTAACTATAATACTTCCTAGTTTCGTTCATTAGGAGTCTTGGTGTCGCTTAGAGACCTTGTTAGGCCAGAACACACTCACGACACATCTGGGCTAGTCCAAGGGGGTATTTCAGAAAGCAGGTTATGTGACATACCTGGGTATGTTTAAGGGTAAGTTCGTGGATTTTCGGTTCCAAAAACGGAGGTAACTTTCTGGGTATGTATGTAACCATAGCAACTGACTCTCCTGAAGGTATAAGACCACGTATCGATGTGTTTGCATGCCCTAATGAATATTTGAAAGAGCGTTATCGTTTTTCAAAAGATTTGTTAGTTTATTTAACACGTCTTTTAAAACCGCATATCTCAAATGTGACAAACCGTGGTTCTGCGTTTAGCAATTAGGTTTTTTGCGTCTGGCCACTTTTTGTACAGTGTGGGTGATTCAGAGCATGTGGGTAAGGCAACTGTGTGTAGAGCCGTTCGTACAGTATGTCTGGCACTTAAACAGTTCTTACCCACGTTTGTACAATTCCCTGGCCATAAACCTCTGCTTGTTATTAAAGACAAATTCCACAAAGTGGCAGGTTTGTCCTTTGTAGTAAAATCTATGATGCATATTTAATATTTAGTCATATTATTTATATCTATACATGTATTCATTATGTGCACACACACTTCATACTTCCATAACTTTTTGTTTCTGGGTTTCCAAATATAATTGGGTGCATTGATGGCACTCACATTCCTATTAAAGCTCCCTCATCAATAAATGAGGGAGACTATGTTAATAGGAAATCTATTCATAGTATCAATGTGCATGTAACAACTTAACTTTTTCTCTTCTTAAAATCATTAAAGTCATTACTTTTTCCACTAACTAGGTAATATGTGAGACAACCCAAATCATTACCAATGTCGAGACAAAATGGCCAGGATCTGTGCATGATGCCAGAATTTTCAGCGAATCATCATTATGCCAGACATTTCAGCTTTATACACATTTTTTTTCCTTTTTACTATATTTGTGTTGTACACTTCAATCATTACAGGACAGTACAATGGTTACTTGCTGGGGGACAGAGATACCCTTGTCTGCCCTATTTAATGACACCCTATCCTGAACCTGAGGCTGGATCACAGACACGGTTTAACCTGGCTCACAGCCGAACATGGGCCAATGACTACAGGGATCCTCAAATCTCGGTTTCAGTGTCTGCGTGGGCTCCGAGTTAGTCCAGAGAGGGCATACGACATTATAGTGGCTTGTGTTGTGCTTTACAATATTGCCACTATAAGAGGAGAGAGCAACCCTCCTTGTATTGAGGAAGATGGCCTAGAGGAACACCTACAGATTTTACAGGCCAACAGAGACGGAAGACTTTTGAGAGACAGGATCTGTCAAAATTACTTTTATTAGTTTTTCTGCACTGGTCTGCCAGGCAGTTTATTTCTTTATTTCCTGAAAAACAATAATATTTTCACACACACACACACACACACACACACACACACACACACACACACACACACACACACACACACAACACTTTTAACATGCAACAGATTAATATTCAGACAAGTTCTCACCTTAAGGCGATGCTCCAGTAATTCAATTTCAAGTGCTGCTTTTTTAACGTGGAGCCTTTTCTCTTCCATTTTTGAAGCTGTATAAGGTCCATGTCACTTTTTCTTATTTGTTTTTGAAGATGGACCTTATACAGCTCCTTTGCTGGCAACTAGGAAGGTAGAAAAAATAAATGAGATTGTTTGGTCAGACAATATAATTAAAATATGGACACCTGGACACAAATTGTTACCCTGCTTAGATTGTGTGCTGAGGTTGAAGGACCCTCATCTGTGGGCAAATCCCTAGGTATGTACTGTGAAAGGACAATGACAGTTTGTTAGTATAATGCAAAAAGGGGCAATACATTATAATGGTATGCATCATACCTCAGTGGATCTACCAGCATTGTCCACTTCTGTCACAGCAGATCTTCATCCTACAGGAGAAATATTCAAGTATACATTATCTGGCAAAAAAAATTACCTAAAAGTAACTAAAGGTACCTGACATTAAATCACTTACAACAGTGACAGACTGTGTTCTTTCTGGAGGGTCCAATAATACAATCCGTCCATCAGCATCTATAAGAACACACAAGCCATAAAATTCTCAATATTATGAAAGAAAATACATAAAAAGACTAACATGTCAGTCTAAGATCACAGTAGCCTATCCATCATATGCATAAAATAATCCTACATAAAAATTTAATCTTGTTCAAAAAGCCATTAAGTGTGTCACATCTCTGGACTTTGTTATTGTTTTTTGTCTTGAGCCACGTGCTATCTGTGCCCTGCCTTCCCTTCGTGTTTAATTGCTTAATTGTCTTCAGCTGTGTCTCGTTAATTTAGTTAATTTCTTTGTGTATTTAAGCCCTGTGTTTTGTGTTCACGTTTGTCGGATCGTCAACGTTACGCAACGTTACTATGTTACTCAGTGTCTTTTCCCGAGGTCTATTCGTGGTTTTTGTTCTGCCTACCTGCCCTTGTATATTTATTTTTCCAGTTTAAGATTAAATCTGTTTAAGTTTATTTCGATTCTCGAGTACTTCTCTCTCTCCCGAGAAACCACGGAAACGTGACAAAGCGACAGAGATTTATTAGCACAAAAAATTCAAACAAATCATAGAGGTAAACTTACATTTCACAATTTTTTCACCATCACTTGTGGTGCATGGTGTGTGCGATGAACTGCCCCCTGGAATGCCAGCAACCACTGGTCGCCCTTTATTAAGCAACAGAGCCAGCTCCTCAGATGGGGTGAGGGGAGGTGGTGGTGGGCTAATAGAAACATCGGGGCAGTTAGACGGGCTTCAGTCTTGTTTCTATTAGCTACATGACAGAATGAATATACTAAATCCTGTTATAATAATATAATAATAGTTCAGTAATTGTGTAATGAAATATTACCTTTTTGCAGAATGATTTTGTGTTTCATTTTGACTTAAAAAGTCAAAGCTTAAAGTTCTTGTGGCTCCATGTCACGGTTGTGGTTTAGCGGGAAGGAGCACATGACAAGTAAAATAAACTTATATTTAATCTTCTTAATGGGCAAGATAAATATATACAAGCAGGCAGGCAGGCAGGCAGAACATTAACCACACGTAAGGACCTTGACGATCGGACAAACTGAAGACAAACACACAGGGCTTAAATATACAACGTAAATCACTAAATTAACAAGACACGGCTGAAGACAATAATACAATTAACACGAACGGAAGGTAGGGCACAGAGAGCACATGGCACGAGACAAAAACAATAACACAGTCCAGAGACGTGACATATCGCCCCCTCCCGGAAGGTGCGTCCTTGCACCGAAAAAACAAAACAAACGGGAGCTTCGGAGGAGGTTCCGGTGGAGAACGGTCCCCAGGAGGGGGTAGACAGACAGGAGTCCAAGGAGGTGCAGACGGAGGGAGGAAACAGGAGGAGTCCGGAGCAGAAGGAGATCCAGAGCCCAGCCATGATGAGCCACGGTGGAGCCGACAGAGGCAGGAGCCATGGAGGAGGATCAGCCATTGACTACATGGGGCAGACCGACGGCAACGGAGTAGGTGGTGGAGGAGACTGAGGCAGAGGGTCAAAGAGCCAGGGTGACGCTGAGGCGCAGGAGGACCTTGGCAACGCCGCAGGCTTCGGCGACCGATGCGGAGACGGAGCGACAGAGGACTGAGGTGAAGCCGGAGGGAAGGAGGAGCCTGACAGAGCCGGAGGGATGGACGGATGAGGCAAAGCTGGAGGAGAGGAATCCCGAGGTGACGGATGGTCTAAGGAGGGACGATGGAGCCTGGTGGAGCTGGTGGACTGACGGACCACGGTGGAGAGGAGGGAGCTAGGAGCCTAGGGGGAGCCGACGAGTCTACGAGCCGAGGTAGAGTCCGGGACTTGGAGGCAGGACGGTGAGGGGAGGGATCGGCGATGGAGACAGCGAAGGAGATTGGCAGACCCGTGAGCTCAGGATGAGTGCAGGGGCTGCTGGGAACCTTTGACGGCGTGTGACAAGGGTGGGAGGGTGTGAAGGTGGATAAACTTGAGGCAGCGCACGAGGCGTGGGCACTGGAGGGAGCGCATGTGGCATGGGCACTGGACGGAGCTTTTGAGGAACAGTCTCTAGGGTGCGCTCTTGAGGCAGGCATTCAGGACGACTGGGCGAAACCAGCAGGCAAACAGGATGGCTGGGCAGAACCAGCGGGCAAATAGGGCAGCTGGGCGGAACCAGCGGACAAACAGGACGGCTGAATAGGAATCAACATACAGAGATGAGGTGCAGCAGCTCACAACTTGGTGTAGAGCCAACAATCTATCTCTGAACGTCGACAAGACAAAGGAGATGATTGTTGACTTCAAGCGAGCAAAGAGTGACCATTCTCTGCTGTCCATCGACGGGTCCAAAGTGGAGACCGTCAAGAGCACCAAATTACTTGGTGTTCATCTGGCGGATAACTTCACCTGGTCACTCAACACCAGCTCCATCACCAAGAAAGCCCAGCAGATGAACCGCCAGATGAACACCAAGTAATTTGGTGCTCTACTTCTTGAGGAGGCTGAGGAAAGCTCATCTCCCTCCACCCATAGGGGGACCATTGAGAGCGTCCTGTGCAGTTTGAGAATTGCACCGTATCGGATCGCAAGACCTTCCAAAGGATAGTGAGGACAGCTGAAAAGATCATTGGAGTCTCTCTGCCCTCTATCACGGACATCTAATCATTTTCATCATTTTTATTTATATAGCGCTTTTAACAACACAGGTTGCATCAAAGCACTGTACAGTATAATGTAGAAGAGTACAATGACAGGGATGTATAATGACGAGAGTGACCAATTTCTTATTAAATGCAGAGACGGTCTCTGTAATCAATTCGACGTTAAATCACTAGAAGTTAAGTGTCCCCAACCAAGCAAGCCAGAGGCGACAGCGGCAAGGAAACAATACCCCATGCATACAGAATGGAGAAAAAAAAACTTGGGAGAAACCAGACTCAGTTGGGGCCAGTTCTTCTCTGACTGGACGCCCAGCACTTAACTTCCAGTTCAATTTTAAACGCAGCTGTGTCAGATAGTGTAAATGACTTAGTGTGTGTGTGTGTGTGTGCATCAGGATCTGGTGATCTGTCAACGGGTGCATCTAGGTTTTCTGGTCTCTGGTGAACATAATCTCTGTGTGCTGATCCACCATCTAGTCTGGATACAAACTGTGAAAACAGATTGAGAAAGAGACAGGACTAATATTAGCGTAGATGCCATTCTTTTTACAATGTCACAAGTACATCGTATTTTAGGAGTAGTGTTCCCGGTTCCAGCAAATCTAAGTAATGCAGCCTAAAAATCCTTTAACGGATTTGAATAATAAAAAGTGTGTTGGTGTGTTATGTGTAGGCTAAGTTAAAAAGATGTGTCTTTAATCTAGATTTAAACTGGCAGAGTGTGTCTGCTTCCCGAACAGAGTTAGGGAGATTGTTCCAGAGTTTAGGTGCTAGATAGGAAAAGGATCTGCCGCCCGCAGTTGATTTTGATATTCTAGGTATTATCAAATGGCCAGAGTTTTGAGAACGTAGCAGACGTGCAGGACTATAATGTGATAAGAGCTCGCTCAAGTATTGAGGAGCTAAACAATTCAGGGCTTTATAGGTAATTAATAAGATTTTAAAATCTATCCGATGTTTGATAGGGAGCCAGTGCAGTGTTGACAGAACCGGGCTAATGTGATCATACTTCCTAGTTCTAGTAAGGACTCTAGCTGCTGCGTTTTGGACTAGCTGAAGTTTGTTTATTAAGCATGCAGAACAACCACCCAATAAAGCACTACAATAATCTAACCTCGAGGTCATAAACGCATGAATTAATATTTCTGCATTAAAGGGTTGAAAGCATAGGTCGTAATTTAGATATATTTTTAAGATGGAAAAACGCAGTTTTACAGATGCTAGAAACATGATTTTTGAAGGAAAGATTGCTGTCAAACAGCACACCTAGGTTCCTAACTGATGATGAAGAATTAACAGAGCAGCCATCAAGTTATAGGCTGTGTTCTAGATTATTATATGTGGGGTTTTTAGGTCCAATTATTAGCACCTCTGTTTTTTCAGAATTTAGCATTATGAAGTTACTCATCATCCAGCTTTTTATATCGACTATGTTAGATTCTCAATTTGGTGTGTATCACCAGGCTGCGCTGAAATATAGAGCTGAGTATCATCAGCATAGCAGTGAAAGCTAACACCGTGACTCCTGATAATATCTCCCAGAGGTAACATGTACAGGTTGAAAAGTAACGGTCCTAGCACTGAGCCTTGAGGAACTCCATATTTCACTTGTGATTGATATGATACCTCCTCATTTAATGCTACAAACTGATAGCGGTCAGATAGATATGATTTAAACCATGCTAAGGCGCTTCCTCTAATGCCAACATAGTTTTCTAGTCTATCCAAGAGAATGTTGTGATCGATAGTATTGAATGCTGCGCTAAGATCTAATAGCACTAATAACAAGATAAAACCACGACCCGATGATAAAAGCAGGTCATTAGTAACTCTAATGAGAGCAGTCTCAGTACTATGGTATGGTCTAAAACCTGATTGGAAATCCTCACAGGCACCATTTTTTTCTAAAAAGGAATACAGTTGTGAGGATACTACCTCTTCTAGTATCTTTGACAGAAAAGGGAGATTAGAGATTGGTTTGTAATTTACTAAGTCTTTGGGATCAAGATGTGGTTTCTTAATAAGAGGCTTAACTACAGCCAGTTTGAAGGTTTTGGGAACATATCCTAATGACAATGATGAATTAATAATGTTCAAAATAGGATCTATGACTTCTGGAAGCAAATCTTTTAATAGTTTAGATGGAATAGGGTCTAACATACTTGTTGCTGGTTTAGATGATTTAACATGTTTGTACAAGTCTTCTTCTCCTATAATAGAGAAAGAGTGTAATTTTTCCTCATCGGATCTAAAGCTCACTATCTGATGTGAAACTGTAGTTGACGGCTGCATAGTTACAATTTTATCTCTGATGGTATCAATCTTAGAAGTAAAGAAATTCATGAACTCATTGCAGCTATACTCTTGGGGAATATTAGCACCTGTTGACTGTCTACACCACACGCTGCATCCGCAAAGCCCACAATATAGTACAGGACCCCACACACCCCTCACACACATTATTCACCCTCCTTCCATCTGGAAAAAGGTACCGGAGCAGTCGGGCCCTCACAACCAGAATGCTGAACAGTTTCTTCCCACAAGCCATCAGACTCCTCAATAACCACACCTGAATGGCCTTCCTGTCCCATAAGCATTCTTGCACGTCATATTTATTGTTGTGAACCTCATATTTATTGTTGTTTGTATTT
Organism: Puntigrus tetrazona; assembly: GCF_018831695.1. Lineage (NCBI taxonomy): Eukaryota > Metazoa > Chordata > Actinopteri > Cypriniformes > Cyprinidae > Puntigrus > Puntigrus tetrazona. Next base: position 3,979,602 of record NC_056714.1, on the reverse strand, counting down.
TGTGTTCTTGCACTAATTATGTCTTTGCCTTGCACTAATTTTGTCTTTGCACTGTTTGCACTAGTTTGCACACGCACGCACCTGGTCTGTCGCAGTCGGCTCGGGTCCAGTTATGCTCCACGGCTTTGTCACTCTCTTAGACGATGGTTCCGTGGTCGTGCCAGACTCCGTGAATGCGCCATCGGTGGGCTCAGGCTGGGGCTCTGCGACGCGGGAAGATGATGGGCTGGGCTCTGGATCAGGAGTGGGGCTGGTGTCGTAGTACATGGGCTGAACAGTCATAGGCGAATTGCACAACAGCAGCACCCACTCGATGTACGCGGCGATGCTCTCTCAAGGGCCATTCCTGGACAGCTTCACTCGTGTGGAGTTGTCAAGTTCTCGGAAGTAAAGTGAGCACAGGAAGCTGTCTGGGTAGTGTGAGTCTTTTGGGAGGGCGAGGAAGTCCTTCGTATAACCCTTGAGAGAGTGATCCTCCTGCTCCAGCAGGAGGATGAGGAAATTTGGGTCATCATAAGGGGAATCCATGACAAAAAAAAAAAAAAAAAGGGAAAATAAGCCGCTATTTACTTGTATGGTCTGATCAAAATAAAACAAACAAATTTAAAAGGTCATTATACCTGGTCTTTAGAAAAGTATATAGTATGGTGTACACACACCACACTACGGGCCGATCTGGCTACAGAATCGCGCCTTGTTGTGTTTTGTCACTTTCCTTATATACTCAGACCAGACAAAGAGATCCCAAATTTAGTTGTAAAAACCTTTTGTGTTTAGGTTCCTGTGCTCCAGGGTCACACCTGGTTGGAACACTTTCAGAGACCCAAAAGGAGGACACACCCCCTTCTCAACAGAACACAGTTCTCCCAAGATCTTAATTTTTTCCATAATATAAGTGATTACTGACCAAACATGAAAGTGAAGAAAAACAGGCTCACAAGACACATGACATATAATGCCTTATTCCTAATGAACTTTAAGCCAAGAATTTTGGGCAAAAGGAGGGGAAGCAGGAAGAGCAGAGGTGAGGAGGGTGTCATAAACACAACAGTCCCCAGGGTGGTGTTGTTTACTCTCTTTTTGAAGTCCTTTTGTTCCTTTGAATATCCCCTCTCAGATTAGTCTTATTGCATTTACAGGTTTTGATTCACCTCCTTACAGGTCAGAGCGTTACACTTTTTGCTCAAAGAGACCACTGCGAGAGCTAAGCATACGCAGTGCTTGCTCACAAGCAGACAAAACCTAGACTGCATGCAGTAAAGTAGAGTAGTTTGGGAGAGGAATAACCAGCTGTCAGCTCTTGCCCTCGTCTACACTCGTAAAAAGTAATTAAGAAGACAGCTTACCAAAGACTAACATACACACACAGAGCGCATCACTGAATGACAAAAAGCTAAAGCTGAAGCCGGCTGCACTCCAAGTGCTTATATGCTTCCTGGCCAAGGACATCATCCGCCCCTGATGTCTCGCCCATCTTATGGCGTCATCTAAGTAGCTTGAGTTCCTGAAGAGGAATCTACAAGTAATCATTTCTATTAGTACTTCCTCAACTATAACGATGGGTGTAATGTCTGACTGGGAACAGAAGAGCAATGACTTGAAATGAATGCACTTAAAAGGAACAATGCGACTTCTCACTGCAAATCCAGGATTTGTGCTGCGTTCATCCAATTCACACATTATTTTTTTCCACTGCATGTTTTTTTTTTACCATGTATAGGACAGCAAGGCTTAAAGAATGACTTATCAGTGGCAAAGATGCCATTTTTGGCATCAATGCATTGGCATGTTAGATTCCACTTTGCTGTAATATCTGCTACCCTTTGTCTGTGACATTAGTTGATATGAACCAGCAAGTTCTTTTGATTTATTTTGATGCCATAGTGTGTAAGTCACCGTTACTTGCTGCTGGACATGTACTCTTTTTTTTTTTTGACAATGAAGCCGGGGATTTTTGGTGCTGCTGTTGCTGCTGGGGGTGAAGGTGCTGATGATGGGGATGAAAGTGCTGGTGAAGCTGGGGGTGGAGGCAGTGCTGCTGCTGGTCAAACTGTCCAGATGCTAAATTTTTACATGTGTGATAAGACTATCATGTCTAATTAGTGTTGACTCACAGTAAGAACAATGAAAATGTGGTAATCGCCTGCACTTTAGACCACACTTGATGATATTGACCTGTCCAACCAGAGACCGTAACATACTGGATCACTGCTACACTGTAATAAAGGATGCTTATCATTCCGTCCAACGAGCTGCCCTGGGACTTTCTGATCACTGTTTGGTCCATCTCATACTGACCTACAGGCAAAAGCTGAAATCAGCTAAACCTGTTCTTAGGACTGTAAAAAGATGGACTAACGAAGCAGAGTGGGATTTACAAACCTGCTTTTCTCTCACTGATTGGACTGTCTTTGAAGCTGCTGCCACAGATCTGGACGAGCTCACAGAAACGGTAACATCATATATTAGTTTCTGTGAGGACATATGTATTCCTACCAGGACTTATTTAACTTACAACAATGACAAACCATGGTTCACTGCTAAACTCAGTCAGCTCCGTCAAGCCAAAGAAGATGCTCGCAGGATAGGGGACAGAGCCTTGTATAAGCAGGCCAAGTACACACTAGAAAAGGAGATCAGAGTGGCGAAGAGGAATTATTCTGAAAAGCTTCGCACCCAGTTCTCCTCTAGTGACACAGCTTCTGTTTGGAAAGGTCTGAAAGACATCACCAATTACAAGACACCATCCCCCAGCACTGTGGCAAATCAACAACTGGTAGACGACCTGAACGAGTTCTACTGCAGGTTTGAAAAGGAACCATTCTCACCTCCTGTAATCCCCCTCTTCCCCACACCTGCCCGTCAACTCAGAGAAGATGACGTGTGCCAGGTCTTCAAGAAGAACAAAAGAAGAAAGGCACCAGGCCCAGACGGTGTTACTCCAGCCTGTCTGAAAACCTGTGCTGACCAACTGGCCCCCATCTTCACTCAGATCTTCAACAGATCATTGGAGCTGTGTGTAGTACCTTCATGCTTCAAACGCTCCACCATCATCCCCATCCCAAAGAAACCCAAAATTAATGGACTTAATGATTTTTGGCTCTAACGTCTGTGGTCATGAAATCATTTGAAAAACTGGTTCTGGGTTATCTGAAGGACTTTACAGGACCCCTACTGGACCCCCTGCAGTTTGCGTACAAAGCAAACAGGTCAGTGGACGATGCAGTCAATATGGGACTGCATTATGTTCTGCAACACCTAGACAGACCAGGGACTTATGTGAGGATCCTGTTTGTGGACTTCAGTTCGGCCTTCAACACCATCATACCAAACCTCCTCCACCCCAAACTAACCCAGCTATCGGTGCCCACCTCCGTCTGTCAGTGGATCAGCAGCTTCCTGACAGACAGACAGCAGGTAGTGAGGCTGGGAATGTCAGACCCTTTGGCCTGGGCAGAAATGCTGAGCTGGTCTCCTGTGACGATTGGCCTGGGACTGGTTGGACCTGGATGTCCGCAGTAATGCCCTGCGAGCTTTACTCCAAATTCTCCTACAGCGCCTGATGAAGTGTTGTACTGAGGGAACTCCGGCGTCCTCCTCCTGTTCTGGAAACAGGGGGGGTTGGAAACCAAATTGGCACTGAAAAGGAGAAACCTTGGTAGCAGAGGACTGGAGGGTGTTGTGAGCATATTCTGCCCACGGCAACCAGGTGCTCCATGAAGATGGGTTGTCCATAGCCAGGCTCCTCAAGGTGGCCTCCAGTTCTTGGTTGAGCCTCTCCGTCTGCCCGTTGGACTGGGGATGGAAGCCAGAGGTGAGACTGGCAGTGGCACCGAGGAGTCTGCAGAACGCTCGCCACACCCGGGAGGAGAATTGAGGCCCTCGGTCTGAAACAATGTCCTGAGGAAGACCAAACACTCGGAAGGCATGATTGAACATTAGTTTGGCAGTCTCAAGAGCAGAAGGAAGCTTCAATAAAGGAATAAATCGACAAGCCTTAGAGAACCTGTCAACTACAACTAAAATAACTGTGTTACCTTCGGATTCTGGGAGCCCAGTGATGAAGTCTGCCGACACATGGGACCAGGGGCGCTTAGGGATAGGAAGAGGGTGAAGCAGACCTTTTTAGAGCCTGGGCGATATGACAGGGTGAAGTCGAAGCGGCTGAAAAACATAGCCCACCGAGCCTGGCGAGGGTTAAGGCGTTTTGCTTGCTGGAGGTACTCCAAGTTCTTGTGGTCTGTCCAAACCAGACCTCTGGACCTCTTTCACCGATTTAGGAGTGGGCCACTTCCGCACAGCTTCAGTTTTTGACGGGTCCATCTGGATCTGCCCTTCCCTCAACACAAATCCAAGAAATGAGACCTCTGAGACATGGAATTCGCACTTTTGCGGTTTAACAAAAAAGGTGGTTCTTCAAAAGTCGTTGAAGGACCCTCCGTACATGAACCCGGTGCTCCTGTAGTGACTTAGAGAAAATTAGTATATCATCAAGATAGACAAACACAAAATGATTTATCATATCTCTAAGCACATCATTAATAAGAGCCTGAAAGACTGCATTAGTAAGACCAAAAGGCATCACCTGGTATTCATAGTGTCCTGAGGGGGTATTGAAGGCAGTTTTCCATTCATCCCCTTGCCTAATACGGATAAGGTGGTAGGCATGGCGCAGGTCCCATTTAGTGAAAACAGTGGCACCCTGGAGCAAGTCAAAGGCTGTGGACATCAGCGGAAGTGGGTATCTATTACGGATAGTCATCTTATTCAATCCACGGTAATCAATACAAGGTCGGAGCCCACCGTCCTTCTTGCTGACAAAAAAAAAATCCGGCACCAGCAGGTGAAGTGGATGGTCGAATAAATCCAGAGGCCAATGCGTCCTGATGTAGTCATCCATGGCCTTGCGTTCTGGCAGAGAGGGAAAAAAATTCGTCCACGTGGAGGACTGGTGCCAGGGAGGAGATCAATTGCACAGTCATAGTGCCGGTGCGGGGGTAGAGAGGCTGCCTTACTTTTGCTGAAAACCTCTTTAAGATCCAAATACTCCACGGGAACTTGAGACAACTCAGCAGGATCTAGGCACTCAATAGGCAAAACTAGAGGACTGGAAAAGAGGCAGGTAGCGTGACAAGTAGGACCCCACTCAATGACACGGCCAGTCACCCAATCAATGTGGGGGTTGTGACGGGTAAGCCATGGGATGCCAAGAATTACTGGAAATTCGGGTGAATGGATGAGATGCAAGGAAATCTCTTCTCGATGGGCTTCAGACTGGAGGCGCAAGGGAGAGGTTACTTGAGTGACCTTGCCATCACCCAATGCTTGGCCGTCTAGGGCAGAAACTGACAGAGGAACGTTAAGAGGAATAAGTGGAATTTTGAACTTGAGGGCAAAGTTAGTGTCCATAAAATTACCGGCTGCCCCTGAGTCCACCAGGGCCATACAAGAATGAACAGACTCACCCCAGGAGATGGAAATGGGAAGGTAGACTCCTTGGCCAGGAAACTCGGGAGACAGAGTAGCTCCCGTCACAACCCTCCCTCGGCTGGACGGGTCTGCTCTTTTCCCGAGAGCTCTGGGCATGAAACTCGAAAGTGGCCTGGTTTGCCACAGTAGATGCAGCACCTTTCTCTTCTTCGGCGCTCTCTTTCAGCTGCTGACAAGCGGGTGCGGCCAATCTGCATAGGTTCTGGGGAATCAACTGACAATGATGAAGGGTTCCAGAATGGGGCAGATGCATCCAGAGATTTCTGAGAGAGAGCCTGGTCCCGGCGACGCTCCCTAAATCGATTATCCAGGCGAATGGCATGTGAAATCAAGGAGTCCAGGTCACTGGGAAATTCCAGAGAGGCCAATCCATCCTTAACAGCATCTGATAGACCATGATGGAATGCAGAGACCAGGGCAGGCTCATTCCACCCACTAACAGCTGCAAGGGTCCGAATGAAATGGCATAGTCACCAACACTGTTTCTTCCTGCTGGATTGACATTAGTCGTTTAGCAGCATCCTGGCTGACTTCTGACTGATCAAAGACTCAAAGCATATCTTCTGAAAACCTCTTGAAATCAGAGCACTCAGGGCCCTGCCTTTGCCAGATGGAGGTTGTCCATGCCCGGTTATCAATTAGCAGGGTTATCACATATGCAATCTTAGATCGGTCAGTAGGATAGGATGCAGGCTGTAGCTCAAATGTAAGCTTGCACTGAGTTAGGAAGCCCCGGCACTCACCCTGCTTTCCATCATACCTCTGTGGTGCTGGGAGGCAAGGTTCAGTTCCATGAGGTAGCAGCGGAGGTGGTACTGGAGGAGCAGGAGGCATTGGCTGTGCTGGGGAAATCAGGCTCTGAAGAGTCGTTCCAATTTGCTGGAGCATGGCATCATGGCGCGCCAGAATATCCTGTTGGTTGGTCAGTCCATGTGTATCCATAGCTGGTGATAGCCGCCATGAGTTTCTCAAACTCTGTAGCAGGAACACTGTGCGCAGCCTCTGCTGAGTGAGTCATGACTGAGTCTTCTGTCAGGAATCGAACCCGGGTCGCTGGTGTGAAAGGCCAGGTTCAACCAAAATGAGCTACTTAGGAGACTCAAGTGCAGAGGTGTAAAAGTCTTCTCAGAGTTTATTTCAAGATCTTAGAATCCACAGAAGATCAAAATTGCAACAAAGAATTAAAAAAATAGAAATGATAAAGTCCAATAAACAGCACAGGGCAGAACTGAGAAAATCATGAAAACTTGACTTAACATCCACAGTGGAAATCCAAAAATGCGAGGCAAAAAACAAAACTTAAAGGATAATCACAAAAAACTTAGCTTTCTGGCTTAAGGACAGAGATGAAGACTAGAAAAACAGGTCACTCTCCAACATGACTTAAAGCGAAGACTCAGTGACATTTCACCCCCGAGGCCCAATATAAATAGGCAGGTAAATTAGACCACATGACTAACACATCTGACAATAATCAGGCAATCAAAAATGGCGGGAAAATGCAGTGTAGGGCAGAGACAAAAAAAAAAACAAAAACAGAGACATCACAGAAAAAGCACAATAGCGGCCACTAGGGACCCAAAACAGAATAAACTCCTAACAGGGAAAATTCTCAACCAGCACCCGCACAACCAGCACTGGAGCCCCTCAGGGTTGTGTCCTCTCCCTGCTGCTCTTCTCCCTCTACACAAATGACTGCACCTCTAAAGACGCCTCTGTCAAACTCCTGAAGTTTGCAGACGACACCACAGTCATCGGCCTCATACAGGACGGTGACGAGTCTGCTTACAGACAGGAGGTCAAAGAGCTGGCTGAATGGTGCAGTCTGAACAACTTGGAGCTCAACACGCTCAAAACAGTGGAGATGAAAGTGGACTTCAGGAGGAACCCCACTGCATTCCCCCCACTCACCATCATGGACAGCACTGTGGCAACAGTGGAGTCATTCAGGTTCCTGGGCACCACAATCTCCCAGGACCTGAAGTGGGACACTCACATCGACTCCATTGTTAAAAAGGCCCAGCAGAGATTGTACTTCCTTCGTCAGCTGAGGAAGTTCAACCTGCCACAGGAGCTGATGAAACAGTTCTACTCGGCCATCATACAATCCATCCTCTGCACTTCCATAACTGTCTGGTTCAGCTCAGCTACCAACTATGACCTCAGAAGACTACAGAGGGTAGTCAGGACTTCTGAGAGAATCATTGGTACAACCCTCCCCACTCTCCAAGAACTGTACCTATCCACATTAAACAAAAAGGGTTAAGAAAATCACTCTGGACCCCTCACATCCTGCACACTCCATCTTCAAACTGTTGCCGTCTGGTCGCCGCTACAGAGCACTGAGTACCAGGACAGCCAGACACAGGAACAGTTTCTTCCCCCAGGCAGTCCATGTCATGAACACTTGAGGACACTTATTTATTTTACATACAGATTTGCACATAACACTGCACAATATAATTCCTGTTACACTTGAATGTTTATAGTATATATTTTTATTTTTATATTTTTGCTGTGTTGCACATTTTATATTTTGTATATTGTACATATTTCTCTTTATATCTGTCTTGTCTTGTTATCATGTTGCACTGTAGAGTTTTTGTCACTAAAACAAATTCCTCATATGTGCAAACATACCTGGCAATAAAGTGATTCTGATTCTGATAAAATCTAAAACACAGAAAGAATAAATTAGCAAAATTGTCCTGTTTATACATTTAATACAGTGTATCCCATATGCTGAAGTTTTGTGATTGAAACACCTTGCTCAAGAGCATAATAACACGAAGATATTTTTTGTGTTTTTGTTTTACCATTATTTTTACCACACTCTCACCAAACATTAAGGCTACTAGTGTGGGTGAAGGTTTTGTTCTGTCCAAGCAGAACATACAATTCATCTAAATAGAGCCCTGATTAAAACTATTGGCTGAACAAGCAACTACTCAGCCAGAACAAATACCTGAGAGACTCTACTCAGACTCTCTTGTAAAAAGTATTTATATACTTGTTTTGAAAATTTGTTTTTGAAAAAGTTCTGTAGTGCAGGTAAACAACAGAACAACAAAAATGAAGTATGTTAAATATAGACTTCACAAGTATTCATATATACATCATATTAAATTATTATTTTTTTTGTTTGTTTTAAATGCTAGAACGAAATTATTATGACATGTATGTTCACAAAGTATGTTTCTCACGCATCACACCCAAAGTACAAAGAATGTGAATCTACATCACGCTGCTATTTTGAGAGGATCACCCTCTGCTGCAAATGATGATGATCAAAGTTACTTTTGCAATTCTTGATGCAACATGAATGACAATGAATGCTTACATTTTCCACAATCACGACAGAAAAACAAAATCCTGCCCTGAACTAAATAGCGTAGTTGCAGCGCAATCCTTTCAAAATGGCGGAAACAGTTTCCTAGAACTAATTAAAATAATTCACACACGCACAGCTTTTTTCAACTGCATTTCGCATGTGATTTACTACATGATTTCGGAGCTTGTGTAAATGGTTATACATCGATTTACACTAGGTACAGTGGTATTTTTGGCAGCATATAAAGTATACTCTGCATCTCTTGATAGACTGCAATGGAGTTTGTCCTTGCACAAGTATTGCCTAATGCATCTGTTCTACTTAAATACTGAAAAAATAAATAAATAAAATGTTTAAATAAAAACACTACACATACTTAAATTTAAGTTAGTATGCAGAATGGGAGAATGTTAGCAATGTTTAACTATCGATAGTGTTACGACCCCGCGTAGGTCTAGGGCAGGGGTAGGCAACCTGCGGCTCTTCAGCCTCCTTGTAGTGGCTCCCGATGGCCGTGACAAAAAAACATGGAATGTTTTTTTTCTTCTTTTTCTTTTTTTCTTTTATTATCATCATTATGTGTTCATTTGGAAAAGTTATGGAAAAGTTTTACTTCATGGTGGACATGACAAGTTACTTGAACATGCTGAATAAAAATCTCCAAGGAAAGGGAAGCACGGCACTGCACATGCTGGAGGAGATTTTGGCATTTGAGCGCAAGATGACAGAAATGTACAAAATGGCACGCTCTCTCACTTCCCCTTCCTAAGAGAGTTCAAAGAATTTCCACCGTGCCATTACTGCAATGCAAGCTGCATTTGGAGAAAGATTCAGTGAGTTCAGAAAGGAGAAACAGACTCATCCCTGCTGAACACATCCGCATTCACAGGAGTAAGTAAGCCTCATCTAGAAATTGAACTGGCTGATATTGCGGATAAAGTTTTGTGGGTTAACAAGTTCAAATCCCTGTCAGCGGATCTTGAAGAAGTCGCCCGTCAGAGGGCTACTCTCGCTAAAGAGCACAAATGGAGTGATATGGAAAAACTACGCCAACCCGACAAACTTATTTTTGCAACATGGAATGCCATTCCTGACACCTATATCAACATGAAAAGGTGTGCATTTGGTGTCCTATCCATCTTTGGCTCAACTTACTTATGCGAGCAAGTTTTCTCAAGCATGAACATTATAAAGTCCAAATACCGCTCCCGCTTCACCAGCGAGACTCTACAGTCCTGCATGAAGATGAAAGTCACATCTTACAGGGCCGACATAGGGAAGATCTGCAGGGAAATGCAGACACAGAAATCCCACTAAACAGGTAAGAACAACATAATTTAATAAGCTATTTTTAAAAAAAAAAATACTCTATTATACTTTTTTTTTTTTAAGGTGCGTCCATTGATCACTGGCTGGCTGCCAACAAACCCGAAGAGGATGGGAGAACGCATGGGGGTGGGAGTAAAGAAACGCCAGGACAAAGAAAAACATTGCAAACTAAAGTGCAAGACAATGCTTTTATTTTTGTTTGTGATTATTAAATACTGAAAGTTTAGAGGTGTCAGAACAAAAAGGAAAATGTATATACATGTACACTATTTACATGAACAATACACGAGACGGAGGGAACGGGAAGAAGAGATGAGGGCGGTGCTAAATCAAAGAAAATAAATCAAAAACATCCTCTGGCTACTTAATTTATCCTAAGCTATCTACCAACAGAAATATATGAAAAGAAAATGTCTTCAGCGTTCGAGACACCCTAACTAACTACACTCGCTTAGCCAAAACAAAAGTACATGGGATGGCACGCGCCCCTAACCTAATGTACTATACAATGGCCAATTCCTACGTGTTATAGTGTATGTCACGTGACGTTATTACCTGTCCACTTCTCCCCGGCCTCATAATACATAACGCGTGATGTTTTACAGTATGAGGGAAAAGGGAACGAAAAATAATACACACGGTGGCAAGTAACAAACATCAAGGCAAATACAATACACAATGATAGCACAACAAGTGACGAGTACGAACAGCAACAAAATGGGGGTTTGTGGGTGGTCTGGCGAACTATTTTATTTGAGGTGGTCTTGAGCGATTGGAGACTGCATGATGTGTGAGGTCAGCGCTGATGAAGAATGACAGGTGACAGGAACCAATGACCGGTAACTAAGAAGTAAAAGTGCGAAAGAACAGATAGAGAGGGAAAAAAACACGCACACGGTACAACACTAACACGTAACAATAGTTATGAAAAAACGTACTGAATAATATTTCATGGGGTTAAAAAATAACATTATTGTCAAGACAGCGATAAATGAAAATTTCAGATATTATATAAATTTTAAAGATTAGGTCATTTTCTTACCGTACTATACAGTTTTACATTATTTCAATTGGACTCGCAGCAGTGTATCTGGATCAATTATGCCTCAATTCCTGCCAATAAATTCAGATTCAGTTAGGGGGAGCTTGAACTCCAGAAAGGGGAGTTGGAGCTCTAGCTCCTCCCATTTGGCTCTGCAGTGAACACCACTTAGCAGGAGGACACAAATCCAGTAATTCTGCAAGATTACAATAGGACTAAATATGATATCAAACACGACTGGAATCAAAAAACACCACTGATATCAAAAAACACTTTTTCTTGTCAAGTATCAAAAGTGTAGAGCAAACTCATTCACCCCACGACACACCAATGACCGACTGAACCCTTCTAACATGTAGGAGGATGTATAGATCATATATACTACAGAACAGGGGAGGGAAAAAAATCAGACAGAAAGAGTCTAAGGGGGGAGAGTGTGTTCAAATCTAACAGGTTAATAATATGATAATATAAAATATGAAAAGCACAGCTCTGCCTTTTTTGTCAAATGTCAGTTTTAATGAACAATAATATACATTACAAAATTATTAACTTACACAAACGTTTGTGTAAGTTAAGTTTGCCTTCTGTCTCTAAATCTTCGACTGCACTCCATCAAACTTCATCCAGACTTCGTACATTTGGGTGGTGCTAAGCCATTTTAGTAGGTTGTGGACAAATCATAACTTTTAAAGAAAAAAAAAATATCTCTTTGGTTTTGGTTTACAAACTTTGAGCAATTATTAAGCATATTTTGGTGTGCTGTCCTGGCGGAGGGCTCCGAGCCCAAACCCAGTAATTTGCTGTCCCAACTGCAGTGGGACAGCAAATTACAATAAATAAGCAAAGTACTAATGGTATTAGTTAGATCATGTGTCAGCCTATGTATTTTTATGCCATGATTCTCCCAAAATTCGGAAAACAGGCATGCCAATATTTTTGTGCATGACTGTATAAATTCAATAACCATTGTAAACAAATGGTTGAAACATACAGTACCATATTAAAATGGCCATGTGTACATGGCCAAAACATATCAGCAGCCTTGGTAAATATAATAAAAAAAAGAGAGGGTTTAATCTGCATTGTTAATCCTTTGGATTTTTATTTTTAAAAAATCACAAAAATCAAACCTTGGATAATAAGAATTTAAAATAAGAGGAAAATAAATGTTTTTCTCTAATACACATTGGCCACACTTAACGGCACACTTTCATTCAATATTTTTAGTAAAGTGTTTTAGAATTAAATCTGAAAAATCATCTTAAAAATGACCATTGACAAACACTATCTGACCCATTGACAAGCACAGGGTTGCTTCATAAAATTGGATTACTTGATGTCTCTCCGAAATGGCTGACTATAGAGGACAGATAGCTCACAGATTTCATCAAAAAGATCTTCATGTGTTCCAAAGATGAAAGAAGATCAAAAGATGAAGGAACAACATGAAGGTGAGTAATTAACAGCAGAAAATCCATTTTTGGGTGAACTACCCCTTTAAGACTCTGCTTCTGTCTCTCAAAGTATTTTATTACAAATTCCTTTTTTTCTGTCCATCCAAATACAAATTATCGCACACAAGGGAAGAGGAAGAGGCATTGTGACATTTCAGTTTTGTACTCTTGCCTCTGTTTATCTTCTTACCACTTCTTAAGATGAGTGATCCCCTAAGAAAAACAAGGGAGCATACAAGTTGATTTATATCATACAAAGTTGTTTTTGAAGCTATCTGGGTATTTACATAACATCTGAATTAAGCTGTGCCACAAAAACCTAATTCATTCCTTATCAAAACATACAAATTTCAAGATAACTTGAACTGTTTAAAGAGAAATAACAGCACTCTTCTCTGGTGAATCTACTCTGTGTGTTTAAGTTATCCAGCACTCCATTATATATATCTCTCAGGAGACTCAGTACAGTGCCTCTTTATCTCTTTCCTCACCTTCTCCTCTATAAAGAAAAAAAGTGCAGCAGGCAAGAGCATCATCAAAATGCACAGTGTGCTTGCTGTCATGCAGATAGCCTCTCTTTTGGGTAATAGAGAAAACAGAGATCGATAAAGAACTGGAACTGGTGCAGACACATGGGGCCTGTGTGGTTGGCCTTAATCCTGATGAATAATGTGGCTGTCATAATAGCGGGCAGAATCCAATGCTGTAACTTTGCAGTGTGATGAATAGCCTGTCAGTTAAAGCAAGTGCAGACGTTGACTATGCTTACATGGACATTTGAAATTTACTAATTTACCTTATTCTAAATAAAAAAATCCAGAATTTTACATATAAACATAGTCTTTATTATGATTCAAGTACAGTTAATTATTTATTATGCTCTATGTGCAAACAGATGACAACATTGGTGAAGCTATGCTCTTAGATTCTTAATCAGAATATTGTCTTAATCATGTTTAAATCAAATTATGGTTGTTCGTGTAAATGTACTTATTGTCACATGTAGTATATGAATGAATAAATGTGCAATGCAAAATACATATACTTTGTTTGTACAACACAAGCTTCTACTAATGAACTAAAATTAGGTTAAATTTTACATGTCTTCTTGTTTGTCCTGAAAACACAGCACTGTGTTTATCTTCCTCTTCTTGTATCTGTATTGAAGAAAAGAAAATCGTTGTGATCAAACAGACATTTATAGTGAAAGGGTCCCCCTTTTCCTGTAGAACAGAATCCAGAAGCCCTGGTCGAAGGTCAATGCGTGTTCGGTCTTTTCTTTGCGTCTCGTTAAAAAATCACTAATATTTATTAATCTTTTGGGTTTCCAATTATAGTACTGACCTTATACATAATTTTATCTGACTCCAATCTTTCGTGATTTTAGTTATATTAACTTAAATGTAACTGCTGATCCCTCTAGTTATGATTAAATTTGGATCATTAATTAACTATAATATTAACTAGTTTCGACTTATTGTTCATTAAGAGTCTGGGTCGCTTAGAGACCTTGTTTGGCCAGAACAGACTCACGACACATCTGGGCTAGTCCAGGTCTTAGTCAGAGGCTACCCCGTAGATCGCTTACCTTAATGCAGCCATCTCTTCGATAGACTCAAAAAGAGTAATTTTTTAATGCATTCCCTAAGTAATAGCATGCTAAGTTTGGGGTGTTTACTGTCTTTTTGAAGTCCTTTTGTTCCTTTGGATATCCTTCTCAGATCAGTCTTAATGCATATATAGGTTTTGATTCACCTCCTTATAATAGAATTGGATAGAATGATATAACTGAGGCAAGCAGATGATTTGATAAAAGGCATGTTTGTGATTATGATATGCCTATTTATTGTGGTAACACATAGATGGGGTAACGTTTTGTTGTTGTTGTTTACCCTAATGTGTGAGAGCAGCCTGGCCATCATACAGCTTGTGCACAGGACGATACATGGTTTTACTAGTGAGTACGTCAGCATTTCCGTCTGTGCCTGTCGAATCTGTATGTTCTAGCTCAAATGTATAAAAGGCCTACAAAATGCTATGTAAAAAAAGCAGGCTAGCCAACAGCAGAACAGTTGTGGCTTTATGTGCTGTATTAATGTCTAAAATAACATTTATTCACAGAGTTCATTGCTACAATAAATTTGATTTAGTGTCAAATTCAAAACTTGACACAGAAGGTTGTGGTGACATGTGAGGATGTTGTGGTAAAGTGCAAGTGAAAAATTCCTATAAACACACTCTTAAGCCTTGTGGACAGCTCTCCCAGAAGAGTTGAAGCTGTTATCACTGCAAAGGGTGGACCAATGTCATAGAGAACCTTATGAATTAGGAATGGGATGTCACTTAAGTTCATATGTAAGTCAAGGCAGGTGAGCGTATACTTTTGGCAATACAGTGTCTATATATACATTGGGTATGGAAAATATTCAGACCCCTTTAAATTTTTCATTCTTATATTGCAGCCATTTGCTAAAATCATTAAAGTTCATTTTTTTTCCTCATTAATGTACACACAGCACCCCATATACACAGAAAAACACAGAATTGTTGATATTTTTGCAGATTTATTAAGAAAGAAAAACTGAAATATGCAAAAAATTGCTATGACACATATATTTAACTCAGGTGCTGTCCATTTCTTCTGATCATCCTTGAGATGGTTCTACACCTTCATTTGAGTCTGGCTGTTTTTGATTATACTGATTGGACTTGATTAGGAAATCCACACACCTGTCTATATAAGACCTTACAGCTCACAGTGCATGTCAGAGCAAATGAGAATCATGAGGTCAAAGGAACTGCCTGAAGAGCTCAGAAACAGAATTGTGGTGAGGCACAGATCTGGCCAAGGTTACAAAAAAATGTCTGCTATACATAAGGTTTCTAAGAGCACAGTGGCCTGAACATAATCCTTAAATGGAAGATATTTGGGACGACCAGAACCCTTCCTAGAGCTATCCTTGAGCTATCGGGCGAGAAGAGCCTGGGTGAGAGAGGTAAAGAAGAATCCAAAGATCACTGTGGCTGAGCTCCAGAGATACAGTAGGGAGATGGGAGAAAATTGTAGAAAGTCAACCATCACTGCAACCCTCCACCAGTTGGGGCTTTATGGCATAGTGGCCCGATGGAAACCTCTCCTCAGTGCAAGACAAATGAAAGCCTGCATGGAGTTTGCTAAAAATTCCTAAAGGTCTCCAAGATGGTGAGAAATAAGATTCTCTGGTCTGATGAGACCAAGATAAAACATTTTGGCATTTATTCTAAGTGTGTGGAGAAACCAGGTACTGCTCATTACCTGTCCAATACAGTTCCAACAATGAAGCATGTGCTGTAGTTTTTTTTTTCAGCTGCAGGGACAGGACGACTGGTTGAAAGATGAATGCGGCCAAATACAGGGATGTCCTGGGCGAAAACCTTCTCCAGAGTGCTCAGGATCTCAGACTGGGTCAAAAGTTCACCTTCCAACAAGACAATGACCCTAAACACACAACTAAAATAATGAAGGAGAGGCTTCACAACAACTCAGTGACTATTCTTGAATGGCCCAGCCAGAGCCCTGACTTAAACCCAATTGAACATCTCTGGAGAGACCTGAAAATGGCCGTCCACCTATGTTTATCATCCAACCTGACAGAACTGGAGAGGATCTGCAAGGAGTAATGGCAGACAATCCCCAAATCCAGGTGTAAAAACCTTCTTGCATCTTTTCCAAAAAGACTCCTTGCTGTATTAGATCAAAAGGGTGCTTCTAATAAGGGTCTGAATACCATAAGGACCATGTGATATTTTTCTTTTTTAATAAATCTGCAAAAATGTCAACAATTAAGTGTTTTTCTGTCAGTATGAGGTGCTGTGTGTGTGTGTATTAATGAAGAAAAAAAACCTTTTTTTTTTTTTTTTTTTTTTTTTATTTAATTTTAGCAAATGGCTGCAATATAACAAAGAGTTAAAAATTTAAGGGGACTGAATACTTTCCATACCCACTGTATATATAATTATTTTTTTTTTTACATTTAACATTTAAATCAGCAACACTCATCTGAGTACTACATGAATGCATGTGCTCATCATTCGTTATTTTAGCGGTCAACTTCCGGTGGACAGACACAAAGGAAAAGGTAAGCACTATAAATCTACTTGTATTCATAGTTTTCACTGATATAACATTAGATGTCACCAAAGATGAGTAGTATTTTGTATTTTCATCGTGTTTCAATTTAATTTACTAAATAAATGCCCTGTTCGGTTGGCTCACAAGTAACGAGGCAATCTGAGGTAAGTTAACGTTATGTTAAAACCTTGAAATAAATTTTTATACCTTCTTTTTAGTTATTTAAAATTTAACATGATAATCTATACAGCATTCACACTCAAGTTCTTTAAACCATATCATAGTAAAGTTAAATTAGTTTGTTTGACTGCATGCCTGCTGTTTGCACTAGTCGTAAATGCTCATGCTAGCCATATTGTAAACTTGAATATAGACGGTAACATACTAAACCTAGTTGTATCAGCATCACTCAGGCAAAACAAAATATTTAAATTTAAATTTTTTTTTTTTTATTATTTCCAGTTGGTTATGTTTCAGATCATCCTGACCATTCTGTTGTCCTGGATTTTGAGGACATGATGGAACTGCATTTCTTATGGCTGAAGATTTGTGCAGCAGTATTCAGACATAGGTAGCCTTTCTGAACCCATGCTACTTAAGACTCAGGAGGAGAGATAGAAAATCCATAGGGTTGAATTTAGGAATACAACGTAAAACCCCTTTTTATTTTTTTAACAGTTCCAATCTGATACGAACATTATGAGAATGCCAATTCCAATCCAATACAATTATTTTTTTTTTTTTTACAAATTTAGAATTTATATACATCCTGATCATGACTTTGTGTTTAACACAATCTGTTAAAGAGACAACTAATATTATTTATTTATATATATATATATATATATATATATATATATATATATATATATACATATACACATTTATTTTAAATATAGAGCATGTGATAGATAAAACATAATAATAAAAACTATTGTTGGGTCTGGATGCCCTTTAAGGTTCTTTACCTGCCCAAGACAACTCAATAACAGACACGAGAATTTGTTTTCCGAATGTGTAACTTGCAGTGACGTCGCTTCAGTTGCAAGGAAGCAAACTGAAGAGAACTGGAAACAGTTTGCTTCCCTTGCAACTGAAGCGACTAAACGCAGCCCTCACACATCTTTATTTATACATGAAGAAAGAGCAACCCCATAAAAAGGTCACAATAGGGCACATTCCTTTCTTGTGGGTGCTTGATCCTAATTAGATATCATTTAGGTGGAATCTGCTTGGGGGTGAGTTCAGCAAGAGTTCAGCAAGGTGTCGGCTCTGGACAGTGTCCTGTCCTTTGTGAGCGTGTTGCCAAACTCTTTACCCACACACACAGAAGTTCTTCAAAACCATATTGATGTATGAGACAATGTCAATAAAAGTACAAAAGAAGAATAGTAGTTCCAACAACTATAAATAATACTTTTACACAATGACAGATTATAATACCAGAGGTTTCTGTCACTTCCGCCTTCCACCGAACTTACCAATTCGGCACGATCTCAGTCACTCGTCTACCACCCCTTATAACCCACGCTCACCACTTCTGCGATGGCTGTTCTCAAGGTTACCAACCCGGAACTCTGGTCGTCGCCTGTCTGCCCATCTACCCATCTACCTGTCTGCCCGTCTACCCGTCTGTCTGCCTGCCTGCCAGGAGTAGCTTATCCTGTGACTTTCAACTTGAGGAAGGAAAGAACTGTTACTTACCTGAATACCTTCTTATTTGAGTTATATTCATATCTGAGACTTAACACCGATGTCTGCCTTATTTTCATTAAACACGGTATAGTGAATCTTACCTTGTGTTTGCCTCCTTGACCAGAGCGTGACATAAGAACAGCCCGCTTTTAATGGAGATGGAACCCCAAGAGGGCTCAGCCCTCGAATCCCTCCACGTACTCATTCAAGCACTACACGATTCTCTGCCGCTCGACCAAGTCTGCTAGCCTGATATCTTGTCCAGCCGCCTTCACCAGAGAATCTGCCTCATGCGCGGCTTCTTACTACAATGCTCGCTGAATCTCGAGATGCACTCGCACTTCTTCCCCACAAAAAATGGCAAAATTGCCTTTGTTATTTCCCTCCTGACTGGAAGGGCATTGCAGTGGGCGGAAGCGCTCTGGACTGCTAACAGTCCTCGAGTGAACTCCCTAGAGGTTTTCTTGGAGCACTTCAAGGAGGTATTTGGCCAGCCCTTAACCGACGTCACCGTCCATGATGAGCTACTTCAGCTCCGGCAGGCAGACCTCCCCGTCCATGAATATGTCCTGCGTTTTCGTATGCTAACCATCCACAGCGGGTGGAACGACACTGCTCTCCTCTCTGTGTTTCGCCAAGGGCTCAACCCTTCTACTCGCCAGCAAATGGCGATTTACAATGACCATGTCGGATTAGAGGCATTTCTTCGCAAAGCGAACAGCGTGGCTCAACATCTCTCTGCCTGTTTTCCCACTCCAGAATCACCAACCACGTCTACCGCGCTACCCGCGCCGGAACCTATGATCACAGACACCTATCACCTCACCAGTCAGGAACGATCCCGCAGAATTACGGAGGGGTGATGTTTATACTGCGGCGCTGCGACTCATTCCCTCCGTACCTGTCCCATTTGTCCACCATTACCAGCGGTGAGTGCTACTTCTCTTCTATCCTCTGTTTCTCAAATACCCCACATTCATGCTAACTTACTATACGAGAATCAACTCTTCTCAGTAAAAGTCCTAGTGGATTCTGGAGCTGCAGGAAATTTCATCTCCTCTTGCAGTCTAGCCCGTCTTCGTATCCCTCGTCATTGGAATCACACAGTCTATAAAATCACTACCATACAGGGCAAACCACTAGCTAATGGAATGGTGTGCCACAGAACACCACCACTATCCCTCCAGATCGGTATTCTCCATACAGAAACCATCACTTTACTGGTCTTGGAGGAAGCGACTGTAGATGTGGTACTGGGTCGACTCTGGCTCGAATTACATCATCCCATAATCCGCTGGAGAACTGGTGAGATACTGCAATGGAGCAAATTGTGTAACCAGAAGTGTTTATCCTCTGTTGTCAGGTTCGATCCCAACACCTGCCTTGCCAGTCCACCACCATCGAAAGCCCTGAGAATCACCTCGTCACTCCAATTCCTGCCGAATATCACTCTTACGCCGATGTGTTCAGCAAGACAGCTGCCACTCACCTTCCTCCTCACCGTCCCTGGGATTGTGCCATTGAACTGCTACCTGGAACCAAACTGCCCAAGGGTAGAGTAAATCCCTTTCGGTCCCGGAGAGAGAGGCCATGGAGGAGTACATTTAAGAGGCCCTTCACCAGGGGTTCATCCGCCCTTCCAAATCACCTGCTGCATCCAGTTTCTTTTTCGTAGAAAAGATGGACGAAGGACTGAGGCCCTGCATTGACTACCATAAACTAAATGAACAGACTGTTAAATTCACATACCCGTTACCCCTAGTGCCAGCTGCTTTAGAAGAACTGCGTGAAGCCCAAATCTTCACCAAATTAGATCTGAGGAGTGCTTATAACCTCATTCACATTTGGAGAGGAGACGAATGGAAGACAGCTTTTATCACACCCACTGGCCACTATGAATACCGGGTAATGCCGTATGGGTTCTCCAACTCACCTTCCATATTTCTAAATTTCATGAACAAAATCTTCAGAGACATGCTCAACTGGTTCGTCCTCGTATACATAGATGATATTCTGATTTACTCAACCTCTCAGTACACGACATCATATCAAACAGGTCCTTCAACGCCTTCACCATCACCAGCTGTACTTAAAGGCAGAGAAGTGTACGTTCCATAAAACCACCATTAATTTCCTAGGATACATCATCACACCCACCGCAGTTCGCATGGACCCTGATAAGGTTAGCTCAGTATGCAACTGGCCATCTCCAACCTCTATAAAACAACTACAGAAATTCCAAGTATTTGCCAACTTCTACCGTCGCTTTATTGCCAAATACAACCAGATCGCCACACCACTCACTTCTCTGCTACGTCACCATCCCAAGACCCTCCAGTGGAATCCTAAAGCTGAGGCTGCCTTCACTCATTTTAAGTCTGCCATCTGTTCGGCCCCAGCTCTGTCTCATCCAGATCAAAACCAGCCGTTCGTGGTGGAAGTGGACGCAGCAACCCTAGGAGTCTGAGCCGTTCTGTCCCAGTGGAAGGGTGAACCTCCAGTACTCCATCCATGTGCCTACTTCTCCCGAAAGCTGTCCCCGGCGGAGCAGAACTATGATGTAGGTAATTGGGAACTGCTTGCCATCGAGAGGAGTGGCGCCACTGGCTGGAGGGAGCTAAACACCCTTTCCTAGTCATAACTGATCACAAAAATCTGCAATACCTGAAGGAAGCCAAACGTCTCAATCCCCAACAAGCAAGATGGTCTTTATTTTTCACACGATTCAATTTCAAGATCTCTTACAGACCCGGAACTAAGAACATCAAGGCCAATGCTCTCTCCCGCCTACATCAACCTGATCCCACTACCGAAAATCCTGAACCCATCCTACCAGCTTCAGCCTTTTTTAGCTCCCATACTGTGGTCCATAGATGATCAAATGCGGAAGCTTCGGTTCACGGAACCTGCTCCGCTGGGAGGTCCAGAAGGAAAACTTTACATTCCATCCACGCTATGCTTGAGCCTTCTGGACTCAGTGCACACCTCTCAGGGATCCGGGCATCCAGGTAGCTACCGAACCCTCTCGTTCCTTCGTAATCGCTACTGGTGGCCCACTGGTACCTACTGGTATGGGACTCAGCTCATGTCCATCTCCAGCAGGCAGTCCAGAGACATCAACGCCAAGCAGATGCCCGCAGATCCGATACCCCAGTCTATCACCCCCGGGACCGGTCTGGGTGTCCACCAGGGACATGCGTCTCCGACTGCCCTGCAAGAAGCTGAGTCCCGGTATATAGGTCCTTTTACAATCAATCGGCAAATTAACGATGTCACCTATCAACTTCACCTTCCTAAAAGATACCGGATATCCTCTCCTTCCTCCCTGCACAGAAAACCCAGAATCCCTCCTCCTCCCGAGGTCGAGAACACAGAATCCATCTACCGGGTCAAAGAGATTTTCGACTCCCGACGGCAGGGCGGCCGGCTCCAATATCTGATTGACTGGGAGGATTAGGGCCCTGAAGAGAGATCCTGGATTGATAGGGACGAAATTCTAGACCCTTCCTCATGGATGACTTCCATCTGGCCCATCCAGACCGTATTAATCACCAACACCTGCAACCACTCGTCTACCACCCCTCTTATAACCCACGCTCACCACTTCTGCGATGGCTGTTCTTAAGGTTACCAACCCGGAACTCTGGTCGTCGCCTGTCTGCCCGTCTGTCTGCCTGCCCGTCTTTCTGCCTGCCTGCCAGGAGTAGCTTATCCTGTGACTTTCAACCCGAGGAAGGAAATAACTGTTACTTACCTGAATACCTTCTTATTTGTGTTATGTTCATATCTGAGGCTTAACGCCGATGTCTGCCTTATTTTCATTAAACATGGTATAGTGAATCTTACCTTGTGTTTGCCTCCTTGACCAGAGCATGACAGTTTCAATACAGAACACAGCACATTTTATACATCTCTCTTTACTGACATAAGCTTAGTTTAGTTCATAGTGCTATTTCTATCTATCTTAAGTGTGTTTAACAAGCGAGACATATAAAGTGTGTAGTGCTTTGGGTCCCAAGGACCACAATTGTCTTTTTAAATGTTTCGCATAATATTGGAGTTGGCTAGGGTTGCTGCGATTATATTGATATTGATCATGAAATATCAATTGTATTAGTTTAGAGTGACATACCGGTTTTGGCAATAACCATGATATTTAAAATTACCAGGACTCTTTGTAATGGAAGCAGACTTACTCAGGAGGTAGATAAAATAATAACAAAATTTTATTTGCACAGATGAGCATGAAAAGTCTATGGCAGAGGAATCGGGTGAGTATATAGTCCTTTGAAAGTCTGTTAACTGGAAACACATCAATACTGAGCACAGTTCTTATCATTCCAGTAACCAGGAGTACAGAGGAAATCCTTAGAGATCCTTAGAGCGCACACCACAACCACAGAGGACGCTGACAGAGACACTGGAGACAACTGGGACTTAAGGAGAAAGATAAGAGGTAAGTAGCAAGGTAAGTCACTCACCAATACTTCGTAGATGTGAGGGAGAGAGTCCATTTTATGCATACAAGCCCAGACACTGACTGAACTATGGTGTGTGCTCCTATAGTGCTCTTGATGGATGTACTGTTGAGGTGCAGGTATAGATAGTTGGACCTGTGGTTAGGGAGACTGCTGTGATTGGGACAGATCACCAGATCCACACACACATGGAGTAAGAGACATGTAAGAGTAAGAGTAATGTCATCACTGATCCAAATTGTGGTCAACAGAGAAGTTAAGATAATACATTTAATCTTAAGGGAAACAGGACAGTTTGGGCATTCTGAAATAGCAGTGATTAAAAGGAATTTTAACAGGAATATCCATTCATCCATCCATTTTTTTCTTGGGACAGCTATGGGACAGCAGTCTAAGTAGGGACACCGAGAGACATAGTGTCTCCAGTGTGTCCTGGGTCTTCCCCGTGGCCTCCTGCCGGTGGGACATGCCCGGAACATCTCCATTGGGAGGTGTCTAGGAGGCATCCGGAACAGAGGCCAGCTGAGGTGCCTTGGGCATTTCTCAATGTGGAGGAGCAGCAGGTTTACTCCGAGCTTCTCCCAAGTGACCAAGCTCCTCACCCTATCTCTAAGGGAGCACCCAGCCACCCTAGGAAACTCATTTTTGGCCGCTTGTATCCGGTATCTTATCCTTTCAGTCATGACCCTAAGCTCATGACCATAGGTGAGTAAAAATGAAGATCGACTGGTAAATCGAGAGCTTCGACTTGCAGCTCAGCTCCTTCTTCACCATGACAGACCGGTACATCGACCGCATTACTACAGAGGCTCGCCAACCTGAGGGGGGCAAGCCACTCTTGTCCGACTGAGAACCATGGCCTTAGACTTAGAGATGCTGATTCTCATCAAAGCTGCTTCACACTTCCCGGCTGCAAACCGCCCCAGTGCACGCTGTAGGTCCTGGCTAGATGCAGCCAACAGGACAACATCATACCCAAAAAGAAGAGATGATATCCTGTGGCCACCGAACCAGACCTCCACTGGCCCCCCGCTGCGCCTAGAAATCCTGTCCATAAAAATAATGAACAGGACTGGTGATAAAGGGCAGCCCTGCCAGAGTCCAACATGCACCGGGAACAAGTCTGACTTACTGCCGGCAATAAGAACCATACTTCTGCTACAATCATACAGGAACTAGAAAGCCCTTAGCAATGGGCCCTGACAAAGTTTTTCTTCAGCTTTATTTCTATACATTGATGAGTTGACTACATGATACTTGTGTACCATTTTAAACATAATGGTGTCTGTTGCTAGAAGATTGCGTGCAAAGGCAGTAGGGTCTGTAAGACACAAATCAACTGGGAAATTCAATAAGGTCAAAAATCACCAAGCTCCCATGGAAAGAAATGTAAGGAAAAACCTAAAAGGTCAGAAGTCACCAGGTTCTCGTAGAAAGAAACCATAAATAAGGAGGAGACCCTATAGAACTGACAAGGGACTAAAACAGGAGACCCTAAGATGGAACATAGTTGTTTCTCACCTAAGACTGATGGTATGTAGGGTGGGGACGCTGCAGCAGGGATTTAAAAAGGGGAGACCAAGACCCAAGAAGGTAGAGGCGGACTGCGGCTATCTCAGACTTGTCAATAAAGTTTTTCCTGACACCTAAAATCCTGCTGTACGAGTCTCTTTTTGCTCGGGAAGTGACTTCGCCTCCAAATCAACAATTACTTTCCACAACACCCCCTTACTCTGTATTCCCAGAGCACCTCCCACAGGACACTGCAAGGAAACCGGCTGAATGCCTTCTCCAAAACCACAAAGTATATTTGGACTGGTTGGGCTAACTCCCAGGAGTGTATAGAGTTGGTGCTGTGTTCCACATCCAGGACGAAAGCTGCATTGTTCCTCCTGAAGCTGAGGTTCGACTATTAGACAAATTCTCCAGTAACCTGGCATCCGGTCCTCCCTCTTAAAAAGAGGAAACACCACCCCGGTCTGCCAGTCTAGAGGTACTGTCCACTGCCTCCACACGATGCTGCAGAGGCGTGTCAGCCAAGACAGCCCCCCAACATCCAGAGACCTGAGGTACTCAGGGTAAATCTTATCCACCATTGGTGGCAAGCTTCTTAACAACCTCGGTGACCTCAGCCAGGGTGATGGTCGAATCCCCCCCTGGGTCCCCGGCCTCTGCTTCCTCAGTGGAAGACACGTTGGTGGGATTGAGGAGATCCTCAAAGTATTCCTTCCACCGCCTGACAATGACCCCAGTCGAGGTTAGCAGATTCCCACCAACATGGTAAACAGTGTTGGCAGGGCACTGCTTCCCCTTCTGAGGCGTTGTATGGTTTGCCAGAACTTCTCCATTGTCCTTCTCCATGGTCTCACCGAACTCCTCCCAGACCGGGTTTTTGCCTCCACAACCACCGGGCAGCAGTCCGCTTGGCCCACAGCCAACTATCAGCTGCCTCAGAAGTCCCATGAGCCAACCAGGCTCAATAGGACTCCTTCTTCAGCTTGACGGCATCCCTTACTTCTGGTGACCACCACTGGGTTTGGGGGTTGCTGCCACGACAGGCACCGAGACTTTATGGCCACAGCTCCAGACAGCTGTGTCGACAATGGAGGTAGAGAACATTGTCCACTCTGACTCAATGTCTCCATCCTCACTTGGGATTCGGTCAAAGCTCTGCCAGAGAGTCCAAGAAGGCTGGGTACTCTACAATGCAATTAGGGTCGTAGGCACAAATGAGCCATGAGAGACATCCCCAATGCAGAGACGCAGGGAGGCGACCCTCTCGCCACACCCGGGTGAACCTCAAGAAATGGCGGCTAAGCTGGGGGCTATGAGCAAGCCCACACCAGCCTGCCACCTCTCACTGCAGGCAACACCAGAGTAGTGGAGAGTCCAGCCCCTTTCAAGGAGATGGGTTCCAGAGCCCAAGCAGCGCATTGAGGTGAGCCTGACTATCCTAGTCAGTATCTCTCCACCTCCTGCAGCAACTTGGGCTCCTTTCCCAGAGAGGTGACATTCTGTGTCCCTAAAAACAGATTCTTTGTCCAGGGGTTGGGTTGCTGGAGGTCCCATGCTTCAGCCAGCGCTCCAAAGCACAACGCTTACAGCCCCCTTACGGTCCCCTCCTGCAGGTGGTGGGCCCACGGGAGGTTGCCCCATAGGGTTAGCGCGCCAGGTCCCATGGGGCAAGACCACGCCCACCAGGTGCTCGCATGCCGCCCCAGCCCCAGGCCTGGCTGCAGGTTATTCTTAATAATAATTTAACTTATGGACAACTGAGAACAGCCAGCAGTCAAGTCTTGCAGAACAAATATCTAAATAAGGATAGTCAAGATGTGTAAAACAAATAATTTTTCAGGAAGGCTCTGAATTTAATAGAAAAGTGATTAGAAATTTAGATAAAATAAAAAAGAGGTTTCAAAAACCGTGATAAAAACTGCTCAAAGAGAGGTTTAGAAACAATGAAAAGTTAGTGAGGTATGTATGCGAGAGGAACGTTTAAGAGCAGGAGAGAGAAAAAACAAGAGGCTTTACTCTTGTGGCTGGTGTTAGGATCTACCAGTTAAACAAACTGATTTATAAGGCAAAGTAGAGAAAAACAGATAGGTACTGCAACTAACCTGTTAGAGCATAAAAAGCTTATAAGAAAAATAATACAAAAAAAGATGGATTAGGAAGTAGTATAGAAGAAAACTACATTCCAGAAAATGGAAGTGGGAGAGAATGACCCTAGTAGAAAGAGAGGTTATTTTAGAAACTCAAAACAGAAAAACTAATGTTTAAAAAAGTTAGACTTACAAAAGTTAGTAGATTAAGAATGCAGTCAGATGCAGGGGAAACAAATAAAAAGCAGTTGAGAATAAGAAAAAACAAACAAGAAAAAGCTACAATGAAAATACTTGGCCTGTTATATTTGTGATCAATAAATAGTAATAAAGATGAATCAAAATTTGTTAATTTAAAGAAAAGAGTACCTGCTCAAAAGGGAGCTCAGAGTGATTTCAACAACACAGCCAATACATGCACTGGCTATATTTTAGCCCATTCATTCCAAATATAATGGTAAAATAGAAAGGACAAATGAGAATAAAATTTAGATATAAAAATTAGTAAGCAGAAAGTGATCTAAGAGAGAGAAATGCAATCAGGGAAAAAAGTAAATATTAGATTAGATTAGAATTAGATTCAACTTTGTGTCATTCCACCTTGCAGATCAAGAAGTGACGAAGTGCAGTTAGAGTCCCAACCAGAGATACTGATAAGCAGCAAGTGCAGGATATAGATACAAATATAAATTACAGAGTGCACATAAGTATGTACAGGAGATATGTATAAATTAAATTGCAGATAGATATGTATTATTATTGAAGAAATTTACAGTTGCTAATCATATGTATATACAGTTTACCTGATGGTTATCTACCAAACAGGATATACAGGATATGTATGAACAAATTTACAAAGTATGTACAATGAATGCATACATACATTTACAATAGATATATACAGTGATTTATTAAATGTAAACAGTACTTTTTTTATTAATGAGGGTGGGATGAGGGTGGGTGGTTTGGTAATCAGTGAGGCAGAATTCAGTAGTAGAGACAGCTCTGCTGAAAAGCTGTTCCTCGATCTACTTATTCTAGTCAGAGTCTGGTCGCCTGCGGATGG
>NC_056714.1:3533627-3644022 GCF_018831695.1 Puntigrus tetrazona | reverse complement strand
ACACTTTCATCCCCTCAACATCTTAGTTTCTTGGGATGAAGAGTGAGCTGGTCAGTAGATTCTCCTTCCCATCTCTCTGCACAGAGACTCCCTAGCTTCTATCTTTATTTCATGTTGTATTTTTCTATTTGAGTTTTCTCTGCTATTTTTTCTCTGTGCTTTACCAGCATAGTACTAACATCACATCATTATTCAATAACAACAGCTGAGCTATAGTATTATGCTTGTAAAAGGGAGAAAGATGGAAAGCTCTGGAATCGCCAGTACAATGAGCTGTGGAGCTAAAATGTGGTGAGCATGAGCATGCCTTGTGTCTCCAATCTAGTAAGATTAATCACAACATAAAACAAGCAGGCCGTATATGCACAAGTAAATCAAACCAAGCGAATGTAAAGAAAACGGGCATCTAAATAAATAAAGAATTTATAAATAGAGAAACAAACAATAGCTTAGTTTATATATGCTGTTACGAAGCACAGCCAGCTCATTTAGAATTGTTTAAAAGTCTAATTGAGCTTCCAAGACACCTTTATGACAGTTTTCGCTGGCAGACATATAATCATATGCCATCAAATAATGACCATGGTATACAATCGAAAAGATCGCGATTAAACAAAATAGACTTAAAGTGATTTTCAACGCAAACGCTTCTTCTGTTTGAAACGGGTTGAGTGGATGACAGGATTTTCATGTTTGGGTGAAACATCCTTGATGTACGCTTTTGTTTATGTGTATTCAAAACTCATATAGAGAAACACTATGAATATATTTCTTGGACTCGTTAAGAATGTCTTATATTGCGTGTTTGACTGCTTGTTTGTTTTGTTCAAGTATATATAACTGGTTATGTTTGCTGTGCATGCTGAAATCGATGTGATGGACTGAAGAAGAACACGAGTAATAAGTGGTTGCTATGACTGCAGGGGCTCACAGGTATCCAATTCATTCCACTCTAGAGATCTTTTGGATAATATAACATAAACAGTAAACAGTGATGGCTAGTCAGAAAGTTGGTCATTGAACCATCAAGAGTAATCTCCGATGGCCGTGGTGTTTGCATTAGTTGATGGTATCTACCAGGTTGTGATTAGAGGTGTGTGTGTGTGTGTGTGTGTGTGTGTGTGTGTGTGTGTGTGTGTGTGTGTGTGTGTGTGTTCCTTTCGTTGCAGTGGTTTTGGGAAGTGGTTGAAAATCACTCACAGAAAGAGTCCTTCTACAGTTTGTTACAGGAAGGTATATGTTTCGTGTATTAGTGTATCTGCTGGTATAAATATATACTGTTGTATAACACAAACCATCCATATTTATTAATTGTGGAAATCAGTTACCAAAATGGTATTGCTAAAAATAAAATGTACGTTTAAATTGGGCTTAGGTGGCATACAGTATGAACATTATATAGGGCTTAAACAAAATCAAATGTCTGTCAGTTGTTCTGTTATATATGTCACACACAATTAATAGAATACAATGTTATAAAGGGATTTGGTTCTCTTAGTGGCTACTGCTGTTCTCAGTTCTAGAGCACCACTGAGGATTCGCTGATGGGCAGCTGTCTGCAGAAGTTTACTTTCATCGTTCCACACATCAACCCACTGCCCACCTCTAGCGCATGGTGAGAGATTTGACTGATAGCGTTGTTCAGATAGAAACGAGGGCAATGCGGTTTGATATTTGAAGCAAACACAGAGCCGCGAAACACAGCGGCGAAGATGAACTAAAGAGCGAAGGCCATGAAAAAAGCGGCGCTGTAATGGAACCGCCGAGCTCCCAGCGAGCATCACTTTCATCGACTTCTTTCCTGAAGACGGCTGCGTTGAAACTCAGAATACCCGCGCGATGATCCGGCGCCGATCGGCTGGTTGCACTGGTATCAGGGAGCATGATAGCACCATGATGCAGATGTCATCATGCGCTTAGTTGATAAATTCTGCTCAGGACACAATAACGCAAGACATGCTCGTTCAGGGATTCTTCAACACTCGATTCAAAAGTCTTTATATTTTATTTATTTTTTCATACAGGAAATTTAGAAAAGCGATCAGCGGATAATGACATGAATTAA
The DNA here is from genome assembly GCF_018831695.1 of Puntigrus tetrazona. Lineage (NCBI taxonomy): Eukaryota > Metazoa > Chordata > Actinopteri > Cypriniformes > Cyprinidae > Puntigrus > Puntigrus tetrazona. The sequence goes on along the minus strand of NC_056714.1, from coordinate 3,641,957 downwards.
TGGATGCTTTAGACACCGAGGTCATTTGTGTGTATGATATGATGTCCAGGCTCATGTTTCACCATATGCATTTTTTCCATTCATATTTATTACTTGTTTTGGTATACCAAAATGCACATTTATCATACTTGCTTTTTGAATTAATACTCCTTTTTCTGCATACACCGAATATGTACACTATTACAATCGGTTTTGATTATTTTATCGCACGGGCTTTGTATCATGCTTATTAAAATTTTCAAATAATAGTATGTATAATGTTTTTGGCTAACATTTTTTCTTTTTCAGCACAAACCCAATTCACTTAATAGGTTACAAGGTTAAAATGTACTTGTTTTTTGGTGAAATATGACCTAGATATGCTCTGTAACAGGATTCTCTCAGAGAGTTCATCTTAATGAATTTGCTAAATGCAAAAGTCGGATTTCTTTTACATTAATAAAACATACCCAGGCTGTATTATTCTCAGTTATCTGATGTTGTTCAGCTCACGCTACGCTTAAATTGTATGTGTGTGCAGATGCATGTGAGAGTGTAAATATCTATAGCTTTTATCACAACTGACATCCGTCACGACATGATTGATACCTGTAATCTTGGAGCGGCCGCAATTTTTTGTTGTTGTTGTATTTGGTCTGCAAGTGCACACTTTCAAACAGTAGTTATCCATACAGCCTTTTACTTCCGCTCATGATTACTGTGCCATATATATTTTATGTACTCAAGAGATATAGAAGTTATAGAATGGGGTTGTCAGCATAGTTCCATGAATTCTTCATTTTGTATTCAGTGTCTAAAATTGTTTTATGTGCAGTTACGTTTAGTATAAATTATCAAATGATGTTATAGGTGTGCCAAACATTTCTCATACAAAACGAATTATAATTTCCTTTTGTAAAACAAGGACATGCCATGAAATGATTTGGAAGAAAGAGAGTTGTATCGACTTCTAGCAATGTATCATATCTATCGGTTGTGGTCAAAGTGAAAAATGTGGAGATACTATAAATTTATTTATTCTTAATTGTGATTATGATTTTGGATTCAGATTTGTTTTTATACTTGTAAGAACAGAGTATGCTGTACAATCTTTGCAATATTGTACAGGTGTAGCGTCAGGAAATATCAAGCATGCTTTTATTAAAAATGATGCTAACGGATGTTATGGTGTTAAATTTGTGCAAAGTGTTTTTTTTTGTATACTCCGGGCTTTGTGTACGTTCGCGTATTTCTCTCTGAAGAAATCTCACAATTACCAGAATTGGAGTCATACGTATTTCAGAATAGTTCATGTATTTCACAAGCTCGTTGCTAGGGTGGTTGCACTTGCTGCTCGGTTTAAAGGTTTCACGAGAGATAGTAATAGCAGACTCCGCTAATGATTCATGTCTCTGTAAAAGAACTTAAACCACAGAAGAATCTTCTCTTAAGTGCATTATTTGAAACAAATCATTTAACTCTCGAGCACGAAAGTGTAGAGGTGCTGTGAGTCTGTATTCGATGTATATATTATCTGTTTAGAACATTTCCATTTCCTTTTGAATATATCAAAAAATAAGCTCAGTGACCAACAATGATTCTTAGTGTTTTTATATCTATTACTGATAATCTAAATCTTATACTAAATTCAGTTATTCCACGTAGTTCTGATTATTCAAGCTACACGCCGAAACCCCAGTTTTAAATATATTCCAAGAGAGTTTGAACATGAATACTCGCGTGAAAGTGCTTACAAAAAAACTAGACTGAACTTCTTCAGTCCATTGACCGAAAATTACTTATATTTAGACGATTTCTACAAGAATGCACCTAGAAGAAAAACTTTAGCAGATGTGAATCCTGACACAGAATACAATGACACTGGGACATATTTTTAAGATATACCAGAGCAAGATATATTCCAGTTGGGACAGCTCAAACATGCATTTTACTTTGCAGGGCTTTTAGTAAACGTGGCTATACACCAACGGTTACATGAATTCATTTTAGCATTCAAAACCACTTTTAGTAGTGATGTGTCGCTCTTGGAAGCGATCTTATTGCGCTTTTGAACAAATCTTTATTGTGACTCAGGAAGAACGCGTCTCTCTCTGTGGGAGAGCGTAGTTGTTCATTTCGCGCAATGCATCGCTCTATGGAGGTTTTGTGTTGGAATTAGTTCACCTGTTTGGAAAGTCTTTTGGTTTGAGTCAGTCTGCTCATCAGAATGACTCAAAGACTTATCGGATAAGATGCTGAAGTAAACAATGAATGAATCTTTTTCTGTTTCTTATTGCATTGTAGTTTTGTATTGTTTATAGTAACTTGATCAATGTCGTGCATAATGTAGATGTAGGCTAGGGAAGCAACCATAACATTAATGCTGTATTTTTCTAAAATGTAATGGAAATGGCTCAAAAGTGGTTCATTATAGATCACGAATCAAAAGGCCTGAGCCGATAAACTGATAAAACTTCCCACCACTATCTTTCCAGTCTATTAAACAAGAGAAGAAAAAAAAAACATCCAATTTAAATTTAAATTAGAGTAGTTTGCAAAGAACGATTTCGTAAACAAACTGAGGTCATGCAGTGGGAAAATAAAAAGTAGACATTAATGAGTACTAATGAGTATTCACTGTGATGGCATTTTATCAGGTTCATATTTAGTTTTGTCGTCTTATAAAATGCATTTATTTTCACCTTTACTTGCTCACCGACTCTAAACGATTTGTTTAACAATTTTTTTCCAAACCTCCTTCCTTTCACGTGATATCACGGTGGTCTCATTTTTATTGCATCACGCCTACTAATGCTTTTACTGTGCAGATGCTATCGTTTCACGTTGACTTCAAAATGGAACAGTTTAAAAATGACTCGCTTTAATGATCCAGCGTCCACTTCTTTCATTCGGCAGGCAATAGTTTATACACACTAGCACGCTCAGGTTTAAAACTTTGCATGATGTTTTCATTCACTACACACTGCATGAAAGGTCAATTATGTATATAAAAAAGGGCCACTTTAAAACATGTGGAAAAATATGTTAAAGCTTCTGTTTACTACAGACCTTACTTTAGGCATCTCGTCCAAACACAAAACAACAACCATGCAATTAATCAATGACAACAAAATGACTTCAGAACTATGGAACTGTAAGAGCTAAAAATGAACTCAACTACAAATATAACTACCCCCTGCAGTACTCCATAACATTGATGTGTATAATCCGCAAATCTATAATAAACAGCTTTTTCTTTATTAACTACATTTCAATACAGAGTTCACTGAATAATTTATATATTTCCAGCTTTTTTTTTATTCCTGCGGATCTTCAGCATCACCACATGAACATGACTGAGCACCTTACAAATGTGCTGCACATCAGTTTCTAGTCCACTGTTACCATAGCGTGCATGAGGCCCTTGGCAGTTGGGCTAAAGTGCAGTTTTGATATCACCTGCTCACTACACCAGTAAGCATTGTAATTGCAATCTGCTCTCCATGGCAACGCAGCATCCAGAGCTAGAGCGCCTCAGCATGGGGCTCGCCTGAAGCTGGGACAGATGCGAACTAAACATATGTCACCATGACAGCCAAGCAAAAACAAGATTGAAAGAGTCAGAGAAGCAGTGAAAGGGGGACTGAATAAGCTTGACAAAATAGAGATACATACAGACGTATACTGTATATATGCAAGCGTGCCTTTCAAGCTAGCGCCCCAATGGATAGATGGAACGGATACAGATTGTACTTTTCATGCTATTGTGCTTTTCCACAAAAACTTTTGGCTCTCCAAAGCCCTCCTGTGTGACATGTATGGTTTTAACTCTGCACCCCATTCCATTACAATCTGTTCCAGTTCAACTGAAGTTCCAGTCCATGAAATTGGAAAGAAGTAAAAGATTTCACTCCACACTGAGACACCTTCATCCATCCGGCTCTTCTCTGTCAAACGCAGATTCGTCGTGATCAGTGCACATCAACTGCCGAATCATGCTGCTATGTAGAGTTTCCCCGCTTACAAACGCTTTGTTGGGAGACTTTCGGTTTCTCAGGAAACCATGGGAAGGAGTTTTCATAATCTAAACGGTGCAGGGGATGGAGATCTGGTGTTCCGTGAACTTTCACCATTATCTGTGGATCAGGGCAAACTGAGGATTTGACACAATTTATGATCGCTTCTGCTCTAATAAGATCTGATTAACCTGCGGGTGGTTCCAGTAGATTTGCATTTCTCAGAGGCATCGTGACAAACCCTGAAGCCGCACAGATGATTTTTACTTAATAAAAAAACAACCACTGTGACAGACCAGTGATGAACTAAAAGGACCCAGGGCATCATGGAGCACATTAAATTGCAGCTGATAAAATGTATGCACTTTGAATGTCATAAGTAAACTTGCATCAAAATCATTGGTTCCTGATTCAGGTGTTAAAGCAAGATTTTAGAACTTTTCTGTATTCAAAATTTGCTAAATATAATTAATGTGTAGCATACATCATGAATTCATCTTCCAAACCTTTTTATCTTATCTCGAATTACTATGGGTACACTTATAATAAGTGCTAATATATGGACTCTTGCAGCCTGTTCAGGTCGTTGCCGCCATAAGTAACACTTAGAATCGCCATAGACGTAAACTTATAGAAGTAGCTCCAGTTAGAATGTTCTTCAACGGGATGTGTGCAATTCTTTTATCAACCGCTAGAGCGCCAAAAGTTACATAACGCTGCTTTAAACAATTTTACATGGGGGAGTTGAACGTATTTTCAAGGAATAGTTCACCCATGAACGAACAGTCATCATTACGTAACCTCATGATATTCCAATCTCGTATGATTTTCTTAGTGTAGCCTATTTGAAGAAATTTTCAGCTGTTTATGTCCAATAACAGTCAAAAGGGTCCAAAATTGTTAAGCTATACATAGAGGAAGCGTAAAAGTAATTCATACAATTAATCCATGTATTCCAATACAGTCACTTTTTATAAAAACGCAACATTTAAGTGGTTGTTCACACTCAAATCAAATATTTGAAGATATGTTTGGCTATGCATTACATTGGAAACACTTTTGTAAAGTCTGAACTCTAAATCTGAATTACTGGCTTCTACCAATTTCCAGCAGCCTGTGTGTGATAATCTTTAAAGGGTCAGAAGGGTCTTTACCCCCACACTGTTAATTAAAATCGCGATACTTTAAATTCTACATTTTATATAAAGACCACATTCAAAGCCCGAAAATCAGTTTTATTCTCTAGGAAAGGACATTTGGATGCAGGTAATCTCGCTTTTTTAGCTGTATGTCCTCTCACATATATAAAGGACAAGATTAAGGACTGCACCTCACTAGAGAGGGAATATCTTCTGTATAAACACTAACATCACAGCTGGACAGTTTAGCTTTGTATTCGGATTACACATATTGCTTGTGGGCAGTAAAAAATGGACCAGTGTGCTCCAAGGAGAGTCTGATGGCTGTTGATAAATGCACAACACGAAATTAGATTAGTCATCAGGTGCATTGTAATTCCAAGAACAAACTTGACAGACTCTCCATGTGGTTGCACACCTACCTGTTATTTTAATGGCACTTACAATAACGTAAAAACTGAACAAAAAAATGTCATTGGTCAATTACAATGTGAGCTATACAGCCCATGATTCTAAAGAGTGTCTCAAATGCAAGATCTAGTCCTGCTGAGGCTTCTCAGCATTGAATGGAAGAAGTGTTTAAGGTCTACGTAAAGGCTTTTGTGCCTTTTGCCAAGAAAAACCTATATATTTGCCTTCACCTCTGAATTTTTGTGTTTTTTTTTCATAATGACATTTGACATGCTCAGTGCTCAAAGCAGTTTTTTTTCTGGAATTGGAATGTATGCAGAATTGAGGAATTGTGGGGTGACTGGAGGACGCAAAGGATATCAGAATATGGCAAAAGAATGACATGAAGTGAAGGCTGCCTTCAAGGATCTTTACATTCAAACGGCCTTGATGGCACTTGATGACATGGCAGCTAAGGTATATAGGCTTAAACAGATGCAGCCTTCTGAATGAGAAAAAATGCCATTAACGTGTTTTTGTGTAATAACGTCTGTTAAGCATCTCAAGTTAACTCACATGACCTGCACGAACCAACACTTTTATTTATCCTTTGTGTCAGAATATTTCTTCTCTTTGAACTGTTTAGAAATTAATATTTATCAACCTAAACAAGCGACATTACATTATACCATGATTAATAGATCAATACAACTATTCTCAAAGGCATCATTTAAAGCTGCTTGTCTGGAGAATCCTAAAATGTGGTTCTTTGTTGTGTGATCTCACAACAGCTTCATGTATAATATCAGAATTCATTTTCGGAGTGTATTCATACATGTCTCCTTTTCCGTCGTCCTTGCACACCGAGTAGGAGATTGCAGTAGCTGAACTTTAACCCCATGTTCTTCAATTCCGTCTTTTTTGTTGGTTTATTTGCTGGGACATTTATATTTACTACCTCAACATCAGATTGCATCTTTAGAAATTATAACAGTGATGTAAATTGCAGTGTTTATGATAAAGCTGCTCGAGAGAGTATGAAAAATCTCAGCCCTAAAATCATGTCTTAGACAATCATACATACACACAATAGAGGTTTTTGTAGAGGTTCAAGAAAGGTTCTGATGGCTTCTCAAAAAAGAAAAAGAAAAAAATACACATGCTTGGAAATGAATCATTTATGTCTGTCACCATTCTATGACCTCCTTTTAATTATTGCTGTAGCCAGCACAATTCCCCTTAGGAGGAATAAATTGCTATTAAGTCTCACCTTGTCCTTGTGGTCTTTTATCACGATATAGGTGAAAGTGTTGGTTCCTATACATTTTTTTGTTTCTCACTTGAGTCTGTTTTGGAGATTAGGAACAGACTGAAAGAACAAATCTCTATCAGCTAACTCAAATTTTTTTCTCCAGATGTATATTCAAGGACCTTATTTGTTGATGAATGGATGTTACAAAGATAATAACTGAGGTCTGGAGGGGATCTTTAATTATTCCGGTGAAGAATCATTCAAATATCTGAGATCAGTGTAACAAAGAGAAATATCTTTGTTACACTGAAAGCAGATGTTATAGTACATTGTAGGCTTCTTGTTATAGTAATACTATGGCTCGAAGATATCATAGCTGGGTCAGTCTCATCCCAGGACCAAGGGTATCAACGCAGCACAATTTGCATTCAATAGCACCACCTTGTTCATGGCACATTGTGGAGATTTGCTGCGCAGCTGAAGCTGACTGACCTGCCTTTTCCTGAGGATGTTTGTATGAAATTTTTGCAGTACCTGATGTGCAAACAAACATTCTCAGGTCATTATCTCTGCCTTAATGAGAAATTATTTTTTGTTAATTAGAGACAATTGAACAGTGCATAGTTGTCCTATTACTTAGTTGTCAGATTGCTACTACATACCTAATTAAATGTATGTAATACCCGAGTATGTCATCACAGATTTGAGGCTCTGTTTGTATTAAAAATGTTCTTCAATGGCTTTAATGCGAGATCAACACTGAATTGGTTTCATTTAGGAACAGGTTAAGCTGGTCATGTGCTGGTCCTAAGAAACTAACTCAGGACCAACTCATAACCAGCTTAAACCAGCTAATGACCAACCCAAGACCAGCTTAAACCAGCTCAAACAGGACAGTGCTATACTTTCGTGGGCAGCTTGAGCTATGTAGGACACATCAGAGGTGAAAATGACGCTATGGCATTGCTTATCTATTCAATGGAAGATAAAGACAGGCCCCACTTTAGGTATAACTAAAATAAGTCATTGCTGTCAGTGGATGCTAGCTTTTGACTGCCTCAGCTCTAATAACCCTAACACCTGCAAAGTCCATAATCATAATCTATAATAATATGACTCTTTTACTTTTATTCTAGAAGCTGTATCCTTTCTTTCTTTCTTCCATTTTTTGTTTGTTTGTTTTTTTTTCTTTGTATATTTCATCAGTACTGCATATTTCTGCTACCTCTTGTGCTGGGAGAATCAATGGAGTACTTACTTGTTAAAGCAGTCTGACTGAATATGCATTGGCCAGTTATGGAAAGTTTCATATTAAGAACTCATTAAATTACTGTAGTAGGAACGTCTATTGCAGTAGACGTGCTCCATTTGCATTTTCTTTTCCCTGGAGTTTTTCTGTGCTTGTCACCTAGGGAAAATGCACAGTTCTTTGAATAAATATAAAAAACAAATCCTCAACAATAACATGTAAAAGTAACACCAAAGAGGACAACGAGGAGCATTTTTAGAATCTTAGTGCTAAGGTAGTTTATCAGATTTTGAAGTCATTTATATCTGTTATTTAAAGGCATTTAAAGCCAAACTGTCAAAATGAAAAGGAGGGTAAGATTTAATCTCGACTGGACAATTAGAGGATCAAAGTGGAACAAATCAGTTCAGGCACTGGTGCCGTTCCTCACCAGCCCAAGCCTAAGTCCAAAAGCAGCATTTAATAAATGCCATGGTGCAGGTAACAGTAGCGTTCATCTACTGGGAAGGAAACAAGGGAGGTTGTTAACTCAAGCAAGACTGAAATGTTGATAGCCCCCTGAAAGGTTCTGAGAGATGAGACAACAAAGCATCAACTGAAGGTCCTTGTTGATCGCTGGGTCTGGTCATTAGTTTGGGGTAAAAACGCAAGGACAGAGTAAGGCAAGTCCTTTTACCACCAACAGAACTCCCTACAAAAATGGGATACAAACCTGCAGTAACCTGTAGTAAATAACATCCACTGGGAGGCTACGGATATGGAAGATGTGTTCCACGATAGTGGTCATAGTTGGCCATCTAGATTGAACTGGAAGACAACCAGGGCATTTGTCAACCAGACATGAATAAATACTTGAAGTGCACTGTTTGTAGGCATTGCTAAGGTCCGACTCCATAAATATAGTTGACTCTGCAACAACTCAAATGCTGATGACATGACGGAAACTTATGTACCCACCAGGATGCCCCAGAACCAATTCAGTCAGGTAAAGGCAATATATCCATCTTCTAGAAAGCAGCAGAGATACCGAGACAGCAACAGCATAGTTCTTGGTACTTAGTTCTGGAACTAGCCAGTAGAGTACTTCCTACAGAACTAATTTCTCCTTTGGGCCTTTTTTTCAGCAGTAGGAACTGTGAAGTGGCTGACAGTAATATGTTTTGCAAGCCATTAACTAAACGCCAAAAACGTGAATAGATGCCATGATGCCATGCCATGCCGCTTTTTCTCATGTGATGTGGGTTTCGTGATAACAGATACAAAAATGTAACTCAGTTGCAAGATGGGCTAAGAGTTCTTCATGTAAATTTTACAATTCTTACAACGAAGCGGAAAACAGAACACAACACTGCAGGCCACAGGTAAATGCTGTTATTGCTGTTTTTGCTGATGTTTATGTCGTAAATATGTTTACATGGGTTTTTCAAAAATGCAGAGTAGCTGCGTTTGCCCAATCAGCAAATTACACTGACATCACTGAGAGTTCCTAGAATTTTTTTAGACCCTACTCTAAAGTAGAAGCTAATTTAGTTCCTTCAAACAGAATACCTGGAGCTAAAACTGTTCCTAGTTCCTGCGGTGTGAACACACCAAAAAATGAGTAGTTCCACAATTAGTTTGGGTATTTTGAAAAGGTTCCTGTGGTGAGTGCAAGAAGGCCCTATAGTGTTGGCTCCAGATATAAGCCAACACTGATTTAATTCTTATTAGGTGTTGGAGAGCTGTCCAGACTTGAAAGCTTCCATGGTTTCTAAAGTCTTGTACAAGGGTCGTGTGTTACACCCCTGATAAAGGGGAGAAATGTTCATAAATAAAAGGACGAAGACTCGTGCTGCTGTCTCTGTGTCAATCTGTATTGGTAATGACAATATCTTTCATTCAACAGCATAGATTACTTAATAGAACTGAATCAACAGATAGATCAGTACATTGAATAACAGTAATATGTTCTTAATCAATAATACAAATCACGTCTCCGATAACATTCTTAACATAATAGCTAAATACATTTTGTATTATCTGAATACATAGTCAATTATCCTTTAGATAACAATCAGTGACGTACACTTTTCATGAACAAAAAAACGCTATTAAAGTGAAACACTATTCCAACAATCCATATTTAAAGGATTTAACTCAAGAAAACAAAAGATAACAAAACAGCATAAACTCCACTACACAACATACAGTTTTAATTCACGCTGTGAAGATGCAACTCGATGTTTAACTCAAACCATGTGCGATCTCATTTTAGCATGCTAATTAGCATGAAGTTACGTTACAATCTTTGTTCATTTAACAACATCACTCTAACATATTCACAGAAGTAAGTAATCTTATGACTACTATTTTCTTTTAACTTATAATAAAAAACCATTATGATACATTTTTTACCTGATAAAGGGGAGAAATGTTCATAAATAAAAGGACGAAGACTCGTGCTGCTGTCTCTGTGTCAATCTGTATTGGTAATGACACGCAACACAGCACATCTCCCCCTACTGGATACTCCAAAGGATGCACTCAAATCCTTTTTATAGGCAAGCGCAACACTAATTGCATTACTTTTTAGATAATCATATTGATCCGTTTTTTCAACCTCTACACACTCCCCCTCAAAATTTAGATGTCGTCCCGACATCTTGTAATTCACATTTTTAGTTTAAATCTTGTTCATTCTCCTTGCACAATGGGCTATTCTGCTCTTACTAGTTCAGTGTTTTCATAACCGACATTATGCCCCAATCTGTCTCTGATATCCATATACAAGATATGGGTAGGGATTATAAAATGTCACTGGACTTAGCCAAGGAGAAAGTGCTTGCTTGTCCAAGATAAGGCATATTCTGATACTGCTGAACTTCTCCACTACAACTTGTATTATAGCAAGTGGGGGTTCCAAGGCGATCATAAGTGAAAAGTTGTGGGGCTCGTGTTTCTCTCCGAGGTCTAGGATGTCTTTCCTCTACTGTAGAGTCATTACATGACTCATGTGATACCGTTTGTTCAATTTCAACCTTTTCCTCTTCATGTGTCCTGTTACGAATTGGTCCTCCACTTGAATCAGCTCCTCATCACCACCTTCATCTGGGCATTCTTCATGTGAAAGCTCAGCTATGTCCACTCTTTCTCCTACATCTCCACCATGTTTGGTCTGCCCGGCCAGTCCACTTGTCTCCCTTATTAATTCATCAGGATCTCTGTAACTTTCTTCTCCTTGGTACTGCTGCTGGTTTGGTAAGTAATAAAGACAAAACTCATCCTCATCCTCCTCTGCATCTTCAGTAGATTTTTCTGTGTCACATCTCTTCTGTTTTATCCTTTTTCCTAAACAAACAGCAGTGTCAGATTGTCCTTCCACTGGCAGGTGATCACATGACAGCAAGAGATTATGGTGCAGAATCCTGGACCGACCCTTTCCTGCCTCAGGCTTCACTTCATAGATCGGGAGGTCTTCTTTTATTCGCCTGACAACAGTATGTATGTTCTCTTCCCAGTGGTTGCGCAATTTGCGGTGCCTCCTCTTGGTGTCAAATTTCTAACAAGTACACGGTCACCCGGATACAAAGTTGTACTTCTCAATTTTCTATCATAGTGTTTTTACTTCGCACTGCTGCTTTTCCTGCATTCTCCCTTGCTATCTTATGTACTTCTTGCACCTGTTCTCTCCATCTCTGCAGATATTCCTGTTGGCTCACCGTTCCAGAGCTCTCTCCCAGACCAAAGAGTAGGTCCACTGGTAATCTTGGATGCCGACCATAAAGAAGATAAAAAGGTGAGAATCCTGTTACTTCACATTTGGTGCTATTATATGCAAATATCAGTTTATTTAGGATTCCTTCCAGTTTGTCTTTTGCTTATCTGTCAATGTTTTGAGCATTTGAAGTAAGGTCCTATTGAATCGCCTCCGTCTGGCCGTTCCCTTGTGGGTGATATGGAGTGGTCCTGGAACTGAGGACACCACAATTTTTGTCAACTGGGCTAGAAGCTGGTTTTCAAATTCACCACCTTGGTCGTGGGTGTATTCGTCTTGGAAACCCAAAACGCAGGGCATAATCATTAAACAGACGATCAGCTACTGTTTTCGCAGACTTTGATGTCGTAGGGTACGCCTGCGCATAAACCGTGTAAAATGATCAACTATTACTAATATGTATTCGTATCCCCTTGCATTTATCTAAATGAAGGAAATCAACAGATACAAGCTCAAAAGGCTGAGTCGTAGTGATATTTAATGAGAGGCCCTTGTCTCTTTACAAGGCTTCTTTTGTTTCAAACAAGGGCAACTTTTTGCAACATAATGTTCAATCTCTTGTTGCATATGGGGCCAGAAGAAACGATCTCTGATCAGTGATGTTGTGCGATCAACCCCTTGGTGACCCATCTCATTATGCAACTTCTTCATTACCACTGCCTTGTATCTTTCAGGTAGGACCAGCTGGTGTCTATTGACTGTCTTCCGCTTTAAGATGCCGTTCTCATCAAGAAGAAGCTTTTCCCATTCACGAAGAAGACATCGACTCTGAGGAGTAAGAGACTTAATTTGTTGGGTGGAAGGTCGCATACCAGTCAATTTATACTTTATTACGGTTCCGATGTGTGGATCCTCTCTTTGACTCTGCTGTATTTTAGCTGAAGTAAGAGGTTCATCATCATCTGTGTCAAGTGAGCATGGAGACAAGTCAGATATCATCCAAGGTGAGGCATATTCCTGTACTTCTACAGCTTGTGCAGTGGCTGCAATGCAGTCTGATGACATTCCCTCTGTACAGTGTTCTATCATTCCTTCAATGTCTAAAGGGAATCTTGATAAACTGTCGGCATCTGTGTTTTCTCGGCCGGGACGGTACTTTATAGAAAAATGGAAGTCGGCTAACTCCGCTACCCACCTACAGCCAGTGGCATTGAGTTTTGCGCTGGATAGTACATATGTGAGGGGTTATTGTTATCGCTAAAGACTGTGAATGTTGGTGCGTAGTATAAGTAGTCTCTAAATTTCTCGGTTATTGACCACTTAAGGGCGAGAAACTCTAATTTACCTGAATGGAGGTGGTAATTTCGTTCGGCAGCTGTGAGAGTCCGAGATCCATATGCTATTACACGAAGCTTATCTTCCTGTTTTTGGTACAATACTGCCCCAGGCCTTGGGTTTGAGGCGTCCGTATGAAGAATAAAGGGCAGTGAAAAGTCTGGAAATCCAAGGATGGGTGGTTCGACCAGATGATTTATCAATTTTTCCAAGATCTCTTGGTGCTCATCCTTCCAAACTATTAGTTGGTTTGAAGGCACTCCTCTATTCTTCACTTTATTTTTCTGGAATTTCGACAAATGTTTTCCACTCCGGGATGCCCTTGAGTAAAGCATACAATGGTCCAGCAATCTTTGAAAAATCTTTAATATATTGTCGGTAGTAACTTAAGAGGCCCATAACAGTTCGCAGCTGCCCAACGGTACTTGGTCTCTTCTCCTTCCAAGCTCGCACAGCCTCTGTATCAGTTGGGTCCACTTTACTACCTTCAGCCGACACAATTCTTCCGAGGTAGCGGTAATTTCCCTTTGAACATTACACATTTGCTTGGCTTCAATTTTATTCCATATTGTCTAAGCTGCTGCAGTACCTTCTGCACATGATGAACATGATCTTCAAAGGACTTGCTGTAGACTAAGATATCATCAAGGTATGGCACACATATCCGGTCTCTCAAACTCTCAAGCATTCCTCCATACACCTTTGAAAGGCAGCTGGAGCATTCATCAAACCAAAGGGAATTCGTATCCACTCATATAACCCCACGGAGTTACAAATGCAGTCAAGGGCCTACTCTCCTTTGCCATAAAGCCTTGATGGTATGCTTTGCCCTGATCTAATAGTGAAAACCATGAATTCCCACCTAGGTTGTCAAGGATATCTTGGACTCTGGGAATTGGCTGACGATCAGGATTGGTCTTCTTATTCAACTCCCTGTAGTCCACACAGAGACGGAGACTTCCATCCTTCTTCCTAACACAGACAACAGGTGATGCATAAGATGATGTTGATTTTGATATCCAACCCTGAGCAATCAGGTCATGAAGGTAATCTTTACTTCCTTATAGAGTGGTTTTGGTACAGAGATGTATGAACGCGTGCGACAGGAGTTGTGTCTTTAAGAGATATTTTCAAGGTTAGATTTTCTATGCATCCAATGTCACCATCTGACTTTGAGAATGATGCACATTCCTCTTGTAACATCTTGCACACTATTTCTTTTTCAGGCTGACTCAGATGCCCTAAATCGACTGGAGGGTCCCAGGTACCTTTGGCAAACTCAGTACTGCTTATTTGGATGGGATTCACTGGAAGCAGGAATGGACTGTACTGACTGATCCAATGACATAGATGGGTAAACAGCTTGTACCGTATATACTGTTCCTATAACGGTTTTTCCACATAAGACAATGTCATGGTCTGTTGGATTCTGAGCATCAAGTATGATGTATGGTGGAGCCCCCTTCTTTACCTTTACAAGTGTCTCCTGGAACTGTAGCCCTTCCGCCCATTTGGGATCAAGATCGGGTTCAAACATCAAGACAGTTTCCTCCTTCAGTGGACTCGTCTTTATTCGGCACTCAACTTGCAAAGAGAGGTACGCTTGGGAATTAATATCTTTTCTTTGGGAGTTCTCACCACATATTCGTGTGATTTTTCTGCTTTTATGAGCTCTATAAAAGCTTGAATGTCATTTACCTTTAACCTTGGGCGAACCATATTCACAATATTCTTTAACTGTTCCACACATGCAGGATCAGCACTTCCACCTATGTTGCTTGTCATGATGAACTCAATAGCGTTGTAACCAATGATAGGATGGGAAAGGTGCTTTCCCCTTGTTACCAGCATGGGTATAACAGACTCAATGTGGTTACTATTTTGTCCTGGCAAACAAAATGTTACTTCTATCCACCCAACATAAGGGATATCTTGTCCGTTTGCTGCTATTATTTGAAGTGTGTCAGGTGCATTCGATTATTTCAGAAAGAAGCCTTAACCTCACATCAGGCAATATTTCATCCTTCCACCACTCATCAATGATGCAAACCTGAGATCCAGTATCCCACAATACTGTTGTTTTAACTCCTGGATGTAACAGTCAATGAGACACTGTTTCCCTACTAAAGCGGCGACACTCAGTGATTTGCTTGAATTAGTTCTCATTGTGGCACTTAATCCTTTCACATCTTTATGCTCTTGCTGGCACTCTTTCTTGTGTCTACCCCAGTGACGGGCCTGACATAACTTGGAGCAATAGAGAGCTTTGTGGCAAGATGTGCATACTCGTAAATTATGGCCACCTCCTTTCATCTCACACCCGAGCATTGTTGATGGGACTCAACATCTGGCAGGTTACTCCTGTCCCGTGGAAGTAACCCTCTCGTTTAAATGAGCATCCCTAGACGAGTTTGCTGCCCTTGCTCTACAGCCCGCAAAGAAATGCTCACTGCTTTCCACATTTATAGCAGTGAGTACAATAATTGTCAGTGTCGTTCTGCTGACAGTTGAAGCATCTTCTTCGCTGACTCCTTGTTGGGATAGAAAAACGGTGTGGTGCAAATCCTTGCTGGAACTGAGCTGTTCTCGCTCTCTGTCCTGAATTATAATTGGGCCAGTACCCAGGAATGAACATTCAGGGTGAGTAGCTGAGACATGGTTGTGAAACCTGGTGAGGACAGACCCTGCTCTGCAGCTGGCTGGGGTAACTGAATCGATTCTCTAAGCTGTGACACTTCAACGCTGAGGTTCTTTAATAGTGCCATGTCTGATTTTATTTCTCTGAGTTCATTTAGCAAATCAGGGTTATGCTTATTTTTATTTTCCTGAAGTAATGTTTTCGCTTTCTTTTCTGCAGATGCTGAGTTATTGCATTCTGCCGAATGCACTGCCACCGGACGATGCTGGACTGCAGTTTTCTTTTTATTTTGTCTCTCTGTTTCAGTCATGCATGCAAGGTTTAATTTCTCTAACAACAGTTCATCACTCACATCTGTTTGTTGCAGGTATGGCTTGAGATCTCCTCTGATGTAGTCATTTTGCAGGCCGGTAAGAACTGTATGCAGAAACATATTTTGCACTAGAATGGGGTCATACCTGAGACTAGACTCGGCTTCTTGTGATGCAAATAGGATCTTCTGCCTGAGATCTAAAACACGAATTAAAAAGTTCTGGGGAGTTTCCTTACTATCCTGGACCTCCGACATCAGTTGCTTATACAGTTCTGTGCGCGCCTCTCCTGGTAATGTGAGCGAAGGATTCTTCTTAAGGTAGGCAGTGTTAAGTTTGCTTTTGCCCTCTAAATAGCTACGTAGCTGCATACCAGGTACAATGGCTTTTATCACTGCATGGACTATTTCATGTTCAGGAACATTCTTTTTTATTCCGTTCTCAATTTGATGGGCCAAGCTGGAAAAACTAAGTTTATCTTTCTGCCCTGGTTCCCCAATCTGGCCTGATATTTTAAACTCCTTTGCCAGAGAGATGACTGGGTAAGATCTTTTATTGGGACACTGCCCTGAAATGTCTGATCTTTCTGACTCACAGTCTGTACATCCTGTTTTAATTCAGCCTCTTTCGACTGCAATGATAACTGTAAAGCTAACTGAAGCGCTTCAATCTGTTTTTGCAGTTTTTCTTGTTCTGACATCTTAGTTACATCCAATTCCTTTTGCTGTGACTCTGTGTTTTGACTTGACAACTGAATTTCAGTGATTTTGTCTCTAAGGTTAAGGAGAAAAGACATACCCTGATCTTCAAGTTCCTCTACTTCATCTCTTTCAATATACTTACGATATTTGTAATCAGAAATGAGCGACTTTTCCAAAACATCCTTTCTCTGCGTACCAGCAATATCTAGAAAGTCACATAATGCAATCAGATTATCACTATTGAGTGAATAAAGTGTCCCCACTACTTCAAGTTTCACGTCCTCCAGTGTGTTCATGTTGTTGGATAAGTGGCCAGTATCAGTGTAAAATCAGAATGTCTACTTGGGAAGAGCTTGCAGTTCTCCTGGTTGGGTAAGGAACCTCAGATTACTCGCACTTTGCCCGACCGATCGGAAGACTACTGCACACCGCTGACCTCCTATCTGGGTAGTTGTGGTTGCAAGGTTGGATGTCGTCACATGGCACTACAGCAATCGGCAGGACCAGGAACCATCCATCTCGCTGGGGCCTCCAAAATGTTACACCCCTGATAAAGGGGAGAAATGTTCATAAATAAAAGGACGAAGACTCGTGCTGCTGTCTCTGTGTCAATCTGTATTGGTAATGACAATATCTTTCATTCAACAGCATAGATTACTTAATAGAACTGAATCAACAGATAGATCAGTACATTGAATAACAGTAATATGTTCTTAATCAATAATACAAATCACGTCTCCGATAACATTCTTAACATAATAGCTAAATACATTTTGTATTATCTGAATACATAGTCAATTATCCTTTAGATAACAATCAGTGACGTACACTTTTCATGAACAAAAAAACGCTATTAAAGTGAAACACTATTCCAACAATCCATATTTAAAGGATTTAACTCAAGAAAACAAAAGATAACAAAACAGCATAAACTCCACTACACAACATACAGTTTTAATCCACGCTGTGAAGATGCAACTCGATGTTTAACTCAAACCATGTGCGATCTCATTTTAGCATGCTAATTAGCATGAAGTTACGTTACAATCTTTGTTCATTTAACAACATCACTCTAACATATTCACAGAAGTAAGTAATCTTATGACTACTATTTTCTTTTAACTTATAATAAAAAACCATTATGATACATTTTTTACCTGATAAAGGGGAGAAATGTTCATAAATAAAAGGACGAAGACTCGTGCTGCTGTCTCTGTGTCAATCTGTATTGGTAATGACACGCAACACAGCACATCTCCCCCTACTGGATACTCCAAAGGATGCACTCAAATCCTTTTTATAGGCAAGCGCAACACTAATTGCATTACTTTTTAGATAATCATATTGATCCGTTTTTTCAACCTCTACACGTGCTTGTATGCTGGGAAAACAGAGTTTTACCCACCATCCTATACTTATGCACATCTGGAGAATGCCCTGGAGAAGTTTTGACTTGAGTCCATGCTGGCCTGATCATAATGACAGCAACTACAGAAAAGAGGACCCAGAAAGTCGAGACAGATATTAGGAACCCATGAAACAATTTTATGAACTAATATGTCCAAGTTGTCACTTTTGATGCCACTTAATCCCATTTGCGAACTGTGCGATGCCAATATACAATATCTGCCATGTGTTATTGTTAATCATGTTGCCGTAATTAGATATGTAAAAAAAGTATTACTAACATACATACCTTTTGCCACAAAATTGTAAATACTTTACGTCTCCCTCTTCATGGCTTTCAGTCAGTGATAAAGGAGATCAATTATTATTAATAAAACAGTTTATTATTGTTTTACTCAGTTTATTATTGCTGTCCCTAACTCAGCTGCATATACTAAGAGGTAGTTTATTTGCAAGTTTCTGTCATGTGCATAGAGCAGAGAATAAAATCATTTTGCAAATGCCAGAGGAGTCAGACAGTATAAATATTTCTCTGATGCATTAATTGACCATTGCACAACACAAACTGTATAATTTCTTATGTTTTTCAATAAAACGCATTTAAAAAGCCACAGTGAGAAGAGAAGAAACTAAACGCATCCTTCCAACAGTTTTCATTAGCAGTAACCTTTCAAACTTATCAGCTTTTGAACCATCATTATTCCAGTGTGTCATCAAGCCAGAATACGGTTAACATAACAGGTGGAGAAAATAAAAATAAATAAATAAGCAGGTGAAGAGAGGCTTTCAAATTCTGTTAAAACATTGATGGAGTCTAAATGATTAAAGTATCTCAAAACAAATGAAAGACTGGGCCATTTATAAATATATCATAATAAAGGAGCAGACGATGGAGGCAAATAGATGTTATATAAAATGGCTCTCGTTTATTTACAAATTTTAGTATAGGCTTTAGATGGCACTGCATGATTTTTTATTTTCATTAGTTTTGCTTTATTGACATTGGCATCTAAAATATGCATTGCTAATTATCAAAATAATTTGAGTTCTCTTGCTAGAACCAGTTACAACTTCACCTGCTTTTTGTATGTTGATTTGTACTCAACAAGCTCGATCTGGCACCGATCGCTCTGACTAGATGTGGCAGCCAGTAACATGCCAACTTTATCACAATTAAGCCAGAATTTATTTTTGTTGCCATTTCCCCCCCAAATAACTTGCCTATAAGGATGCCTATACAGTATGCGGCAAACGTTTGATCAAATTCCACCAATTTATTTAAGGACTGTGTTTTGAACTGTTTTGGCTTTCAGTCTGTGCATATTTCTTTTCCGATTCAGACTTGAGGCTCAACAACAACAAAAAAAAAATGGTGGATTTGTTTTTCACTTCAAATAACAATTAACTGATGGACTGTAGCTAATTCATTCATTCATCAAAATAGCATCTCATTCATCAATAACTCTAATAAGTCTTTAAAAGAGGTCACTTGATTAGTGATGTTCTTGCAAAACCAAAAATCAACAATGAGCAAGCCAGCAGGTACACAAGCTTTCCTCACAGCGATGCCCCGGAGGACACATACTGCAGTGCTCACAGACGGTTACCATGATCGGACAACAGTCTTAACATGTTCTGGCATTCTTGTTACAGGAGCTGCTCTCACTCATTAATTCTCTATACTGCTGACTGCATGCTGCTGAGAGGACGATGGGTGCCACGTAATAAGCATCGCCAGATTGTATAGTTTTAAAGAGCATTTAATATGCAGAGGGCGGTCGCTTATATGAATTGCTTTTTGACACACTGTTGGAATGTTTGGCCATACTATCTTCTGCCGCCATCCAGTAATTTGCCTTGTCACACATTTACTTAAACGAGGTCACCACACACACACACGATTTCACATCTTTTATTTTATTTATTAGTTTCATTTTAAAACTAGAGCAGGCCAATAAAGAGGTTGTTTGTTTGAGACACACTTTTCACTTGTAGCTATATTCTATTTGATCAGCTTTATATCAGTCACATTGAAAGGCTTGTCCATGACCTTGCTTCACTGTGGAGGCTAAGCCTGCTTGATAAATTCTGTCTAAAATTACCATTTTAATATTCAGTTAAGGGTAAGGCTTCAGCTTTCATTTTCATGATATTCTTCAAATATATATGTTTTTAACATCCCCAAAGGAGCCCGTATACTCAAATTTTTCATACTCTTAATCCAAAAATGCTGCCGTTTACTATTGGGAATATTTAAGTGATGAATTTGTGCTTAAGCAAAACTCGCTATTGCTATTTCTCATGCATAGGGTTCTAACATACCCTTAACACTAACTATTATATATATATATATATATATATATATATATATATATATATATATATATATATATATATATATATATATATATATATATAGAGAGAGAGAGAGAGAGAGAAAGAGAGAGAGAGAGAGAATAATTTTTTATTTTATTTAATAGTTTTACTTCAAGATGTTCAGAACATTCAAAGACCCTCAATGAAGAAGGGTTCGAACCACAGAATATAAGAATATACGAGTGGACGTGTGACTCATCTCAAACATAAAATTTCATCTTAAGAATGAATTCTTTAAAAAAAACAGTTATAAGTCCGTCATTCGTTCAGAAAACTTCAGAAATATATTGCATTCGTGCTATTTTGTTATTTATAACTTTTCGGATGTTAATGTTAATTCTGCAGTAGTGATTTAGAAAATGCAGCTGAAAAGAAATAGATAGGAAAAACTTTAGTTTGGTTTTAGGAAAAAACTATTTGTCTTAGTTAATGGTTTGTTAATAGCAAGAATTGGACCCTAAAATAAAGTGTGACTGTTTACATTTATATACAGATTTCAAAAATTTCAAGAACTACGATATTTAATTAGAGCAATACAAAATTAAACATAAAATAAAAGACAGTCATTTAGCATTTTTCAGTGTATAAGTAAACAAAATGAAACGTCTAACAACATGTTTTAGTGAAAATTGAATATTCAATTTATTGCTTGCTTTGCATTTTTGTTTATAGCGTAATTTAGTCGTAAAAAGCGGGAAAAAGTACATTTGTATGTGCAAATATATATTATATGCACTGTTCTGGGTGACCACTTCATATCCAGCGTAAAACCATTTGAATACCACTGGTTTTTGACGTCGCTGAAAAGCAGAGGTAAGTCTTTCTGTGGGCGGACGCTGTATTCATGTTGACCCGTGGGCTTTAGATCAAAGTAAAATGTTGCAGCCGAGGGCAGAGAATCAAGGTCGACCCACACAAAATAAGTCAACAGCAGCATAAATGAATATATGTTCCGTATACGTACATTAGTGTTAGTAGAAATGTACGTATTCTTCTTCAACTTCAATACAATTATTGAAATATTTTCCAGCTTTTTTCAATGTGCCTGTTTGCGCTCATATGTGCGCATTATGGCATTTTTCGCCTTGCTCTCTTGCTCGCTATCACTCATGAATACACATCAGTGCTTCACAGAGTCTACAGGTCAGCGTGTCAAAGCTTTAAATGTGTTTGTGAGTTTGAATTCGCTTCACCTCTGTTTGACATTGGCTCAGATGCATTGCACTCTGTAGTCTGGTTGCTGTGCACTACTTCCCCCTTTATATTGTGCCGTGGATTCCTCTGAAGGGCTTTGCAGTTTGCCTCACATATTGATCAGGTCAGTCTATACCTCCAACTCAATGTCACAGAATCTCGCTTTCCTTTGA
Source organism: Puntigrus tetrazona (assembly GCF_018831695.1). Lineage (NCBI taxonomy): Eukaryota > Metazoa > Chordata > Actinopteri > Cypriniformes > Cyprinidae > Puntigrus > Puntigrus tetrazona. The sequence goes on along the minus strand of NC_056714.1, from coordinate 3,620,103 downwards.
ACTGTCAGTGTTACCAGTGTTTTGAATTATTTTGTGTAAAATGAACGTTCTGGGCCTCAAAGTTTAAAGTGATTTAAAACAATCACTATATATTTTCAATTTTGTCATTAATCACTTACCCTCAAAGCTTTTTTTGTCTTTGAAACACAATTTAAGATATTATATAAGAAAACTGGGAGGCTTGTGACTAACTACATTTACAGAGGTCAGCAACTGGTGAATGGAGAACACCGTGACTGGAGCTGTTTTATGTGTCGCTGGTTTTGCAATAACAGAGATGGAATGTAAATGGACAGTTTTCCCGATTAAAAAAAGCATGAAAATACGACCAAATCTCCTCTTGACAACTTGTTTACATGTCATCGAGGCTGAAAAAAAAACCTAAACGCTGCAGATAAAAGGTATATGCTGTTATCTCTGTTTTCCATTTTGTGCAGTAAACATTTTTTACAAGGCTTTTTTAAAATGTTGTGTAGCCAGTGTTTTGTATGCATTTAGCCAATCAGCATATACTATGCCACTGGTAGTTATATACTATATACTACGGCACACTTTAGACCCTACTATGAAGTAGGAGATAATTTAGTTCCCTCAAACTGAGTTCTTACAACAAACACGCCAAAAACTGGCAACTTAACTCCACCGCCAATAACTCCACCAGATAAAGTTCTTCCAGTGTGAAAAACTATTTGTAGTTAGTAGAAGGTCTAAAGGGGGCTAGCAAAATAAAGTGTTACCTACAGTATGTCACCTCTACAACCACAAACAAACTTCTATAAAGCAGAAGAATATCAGTGAATTTAAGTTTGAGAAAGAGCACTTGACAGGTTTGGCCAGCTGGTGTTGTATAACCTATATGAAGACTTTTCAGAAAGTTCTATTGTTACTTTCCATAGAAAGTTGTGTTAAAATATACATTCCATTTTCTCTCTCATACCTTGCATTACATACCATGCATAATTGTTTAAGCTAAATGTAAACAATATTCTCTGTTGCATTTTCCTGTCACAATAATGGTGTTTCTTTGGAGTTCTTCACCTTTTAAGACCTGCTGGTTTCTCTGGTAGTGAGTAATAAGCAATCTCATTGGCTGGCACTCACCTATTGTCATCCCGTTTTGATTTCAGGAAAACAATTTGAATGAAAGCAGACAATGTGAGTGACTAATATTCATGAATTCAAGTTGTGTTAAGATATACTTTGCCATCTTCTTTCTCTTTTTTACAGAGAAACCGAAAGGTGTGTTGTGCAAAGCAGAAAGGTGATATGAAAAACTTTGATGTGTCTGCCTGATACCGCCGACTGCGGTGAGGTCAAGGGTCACGCAGCAGCCAGTCAGAATGGGTCAGAAAAGCATTACAATAAATGGCAGTAGAAGAGGACTCATGCCTTGCATCAGATTTTTCCAACAGTTCTCTCTCCTTTTATTTATTATTATTTACAAAAGGTCGTACAAATTCTGCACTACAGCATAACATTTTTATGTGTATTATAAATCTTAAATTGCAAGATACTTGACTTAAAGGAATAGGTCACCCAAAAACTGCCCCATAATCTATTCACCCCTAAGCCATCCTAGGTGTATAAGAGTTTTTTTTTTATTATTATTGTTATTATTTATTTATTTAGGCTCTCCAAAGCTTGGTAATGCTGGTGATTAATGGCCATTATTTTGAAGCTCCATAAAAAGTCACATATGGAAGTCAGTGAATTGAGTTTTGAAAATAGAAAAAAAATAGCTATAATAGGTGGGGGTATGGTAGCTTTGGCAGGCCAATCACGGCCCTCCTTCTTGCTTAGGCCCTCACAGCCCCACCTAAGCCTATTGTCAATTTGGCCCTGTTCCCAGACTGTCGCATTTACACACTCGCTATCGGTTTCCTTTTCCTGTGTTCATCGCAGACTCTTATTCAGACATTTAGCAAAAGCCAATTCAAAAAATTCAATGACAGGTAGATGCATCTGGAAGTTGCCTACTAAAATGCCAACTTGTTTCCAGGTCTTAGCCTACAAAAATACGCCACCCCTTTAGCATTCTATAGTACGTCATAAATATGCATGTTCATGTACTCTAAGATTGCAAGATTGGATACCAACAGCAGACCTATACCTATAAGTTCAGAAGTTGAAAATGTGCGATTTGCCGTCATTTTGTCTCATACATGCAATGAAAGATACAGAGAGAGAGAGTCTTACCATGCATACCATGCATAATTGATGTGCTACATGTGAACAATATTCTCTGTTGTATTTTCCTTGTATTTCTCCCCACTTTTTGTATAGAAACACTAAATGACAATATCGTAAGCACTACCACCAGTCCTAAGCTCGGTCAACATGACAAATATGGATTCATGGTTATTCTGGTTACTAAAGTTGCATCATCTTATAGTGTTAAATTATCACAATATCATATTATATTGCTATAAAACAATTACCAGCCAATTGCAATTATATTACCATAGATGTGTCCATAGAGATTTTTTTTTGAATATTATTTTTAAAATTTCTCTCACATTGTCCAACATTAAAATAGTGTAGATTACTGTACAATGATTTATAATCATAATGTCTTCTATTTAGTGTCCGTTTCATTAATTAACTAATTTGTGAGAAGTAACCAGTAACTATAAAATTTTGCCCAACGTTAGTTCACACTATGGTTGCAATACAAAAGATGTAAACTTAGATGTAAAGTAGTACTCAAAGTTTATAACTGTTATACTTAGTCTACTTTTATCAATTTCAATAAATAAAAATGGCATGAATGATTGACCAATAAATTGCACTGTAAGGGGGCCATGTGATCATGTGAAGCGAACTTCTTTACACAAAGGGTGATACATTTGCCTTCAGATGTCTGTTAGGAGTGGAGTATTTTCTACAAATAACAATTTAATCTCGTTCTCCAATCTATCAGTAGATTTGAAGCATACAGTATGAGCTGCATAAACTACTTATTAATTCTATGGTGATTTTTGGAGCTCGACAGTCTGAATCCTCACGCACTTCACTGAAGAAAAGAACAACTGGAGCGTCCTGCTGAATTTCCTTTTCAGTTCCAAATAAGATAAAAATTCATGGGATGATATTATGGTGCATAAATGATGACAGACGTTCCATTTTTGGGCAAACTATTCCTTTAAAAAATGTCTACCATTTCTCTTTCATCTTTGATGCCCAGAGTGCTACTCTGAAAAAAAGCAAAAGGAAGATCTGAAGCGGGTTGGCCAGTCTGCTGGGTGATTATGAAGCAGAGAGGTCTTTTGTTATCTTGGAGGAGATAGTCAGTTGTAAACAGCTTTGAAGTTATCAAGGCAGCACAGTCAGTTGGAGAGGAGTAATTGGATAATTAATTCACTTTTGGACAGGTCAAATGGATTCTCCTCGTCTCCATCACAGTAGCTTCGCAAGGTCTGTGAGAAACATGATTGATGTGTGGCACAGTGTGATAATTAGAGAGCTTTCAATGGCCTTAACCCTCAATCCAGGGCAGATGAAGGTGATGATGATTTGAATAAGGGACTATGACAACAGAGAAAAAAGTAAAACAAAGAGAACAAATCAATAAATACATGCAGTTTTGTTTTCAAAGTTATGCAAAGGAATAAGCTCGTTTTGACTCAACAAACCCATAATGGTTATCTGGGTCTCAAGGAAGATTAGTTTGTTATGCCCTTATATGTAATGCCATTCCAATCACGTGCTTAATTACCATTCTAATGAGCTTCCAATAACACACAACACAGGCACTTTAAAACGACTGCTTGCTCGGCTCTTTGTATCTTATTGACATTTTAACACGCCGTATTCACAAAGCAGTCACTGAAGAGTCCGAATCTTATAGCTTTCTTCATGCCTTGTTAGAAGAGAGAACAGTTTGATCAGTTTGATAGGTTTAGAAGTGGATGCTCTAGGGATGCTGAGGTTTGTAATAAGAATATCGAGAAAATGCAGTTCCCTAAATCATCAGTTCAATGTAAAATCAATCAAAATGTCAAACGGAACGCTTCTTAGCTAGGAGGCCTGGTATTTGCAGACTGGAAAACACTAAATAAACAAATGCGGGTATTTGAGGGAGGTGCGGGGCACTAGAGCAGAGCCTAATTGCCTTTGCTTGGGTCTCAAGTAATACAAAACAGCAGAACGAGGATGGAAATGCTGCATGTTCTGTGGCTGGAAGGAGTCAGGTGAGCCCAGGTAAAATAGCTATACGGACTGCTGACGGCTGGAGGTTTAAATCTCCATTAGGGAGCATAATGCCTCCTTTCAGGGTTGATTTGATTTGACGTGCCTAATGACTTGCTCATTCCTGCATCAGTCCCCAGCCCACATCCTGAGGTGAGCAGTGACATTACCCCCTGCCATTTTTAAATTATAATATAATATAAATCAGTAATAATGCCTTTCTGCTGTCAAAAGCACAATGCAGTGAACTCCACAGAGAAGTTCTCAAATCTGGAAGGGCTATTTCTTTCACATTATATACTAGCAGAAATATTGATTACCTGTGTTCACCTGAGTAGTCTTTCATATCTTTATCATTTCATTTTAAAGTTATTTATCTCCACTATGGATTAATTTGCCTACTAGCAGGGTCCTTTATTTGTTTATTTGCTTGCATAAATTACTTTTTTGGTGAAAAAAAATCATATCATATTAAATGAAATTCAATTAAATTTACAAATTTTCAAGTTTCATTTTCCTTCCACTTCAAAAATGTATTGCACAAGTAACAACAAACATCATATTTTTGAGAACTTATAAAACTAACATTTTACAAAATTGTAATGCCATGTAAACACAAGCTCATCTGTGTGGTTTTGTACTTCGGTAATTTTACTTCACAAAAATAATCCCTTTATAAGGAGCTGTATTTTGTCAGCCCACATTTTGTCTCCTCTGTCAGGTGAAATCATCAACACAGTTCTACCTGCAGTTCTAGAAGGGGAAGATAAGAATAATAATGAGAAGTCAACAGAAAGCGCTTGCTGGTTTCTGTCAAAACCAGCAGCAACCTGAACAGAAGACTGGGTTGCCCTGACAGCACATGCTGGAGCAGACTTTCCTTTCTCTAGATATGCGCACAGACTGGAAGAGATGTTTTGCTGATCCATAGAGGCCAGCATGTTTGCTGCATTTTGATCTGCTGGGAGGAGGATTTATATCATGTATTTCCAAGACAATGATCTGATGTAGTTATATACTCATGAAGAAGCAGAGAAACAAGTTTAGACCAGTAGGCACCTTCTAAAAATGCAATTTAAATTCAAACTCTAAAAACGTTCACACCAAAAGTGATAACTATAAGGCTAACAAGATTAGTGTAGACTAAAGCAATGCATTCTCTTTAGGTTTGTGTTTGTAGTCATCTTCCACTCAAGTTCTTTTAAGTCAGCTGGATTGCAATTACCTTTTAATTGTCCATATACATATATATACATACATATATATATATATATATATATATATATATATATATATATATATATATATATATATATATATTATATATCTATATATATATATATATTTTATATATAAACTTTCCATTCTCAAATTCTCATTATTATTATAAAATCATATCATCTGGGTCAGAACATGTAATGCAATGAAATAGTTGACAGATATACAAACAAGAATCCTTTACAGGGCATCTATTATGCAAAATTCACATTTACATGGTGTTTGGATGAGAATGTATTTCGGCAGTGTGTGAACACAATGACAAAAATCAAACCCACTACAGTTTTTTAATCCCCATTAAACCAAATCAGTCTCACCATGAATGTTGTTTAGCTTCTATGACATCACATTGCTTAGGCCCCACCTATGACTTTTGATTGACAGCTCTGCATTGCAATAGTTTTAGCCTGAGGCACTCCATATGCATGCCAGTATAAATAGGAGACAGGTGTATCCACTCATCAGATTTTTGCTTCAGAGCCGAGTGGGTGAATGATTTCTTCACCACAAAGCCTTTTTTCGTTCTGACTGGAACAAAGAAGCTATTCATGGTTGGTGTGATGGCACAAACAGAGGTGTCTCTGTCTCATCATGGAGGCCAATCCATTTGTGATTTCTTGGTTGTGTTTGTTACCTGTCCTCTGTTGACAGATACGATTGTTGTCTTCAGTGTCTTGGCATCAAACACACTGAAGCTGCATTCATGGATAACTCATGCATTCAGTGTAAGCGTATCAGCATGGCTTTTCTGCGTCACCTCTCTATCCTGGTTTTCTCTTCAAGAGGAGATGACTGCCAGCTAGAGCTCAGGGAGATCTCAGGATTACAGTGAGAGCTTCTCCATGAATCTCTTCCCACTGACCTCTCACTCCTTGTGGACCTCTCACTTCAAGATGGACTGGGGCATTACACGCAACAGGTAGGCAGCCTCTTGGCTCTGAAAGGGCCTTGGCTGCTTTGGCACATCAACTGCTTAGAGCTGTTGGCAGTCAATCTGGCCTTGTTGGTCATGCACATGTTGGTACACATGAACAACACTGCAGCTGTCTTGTACATCAACCAGCAGGAAGGTCTATGATCATGTTGCTGTCACAACTCACTGACATCTCCCCTAAAGTCGGACATGGCTCAAGTCAATTCCCTTTGCACTTTTCTGGTCCACCCAGACCTGCTTTTTGGAACTCATGTTTCCTCCATGGCATATCCATCTGAAGAAGAACCTCCTTTCTTAGGGGTTAGCACCATATTTCAGAGTGTCCTCCATTGCCCGTGCCACTGCTCTTCAAGATTCCTGGACTCCCCCTTGGCCCTTGAATTGTCGGTTCCACTATGGCTCCTAGCTGGAACTCTGTGTTCAATGAGTCAGTCAGTTTTCAAATTCAAAATATTCAATCCAAAAATATTTTTGTTACAAAAACCCATCAATATGCTTAAGAGGACACGTATGTAGAAAATTAGGTTGAACAAGAATGATTTAAGATTTTATAAGCAACAGAATCACTGTTTTACATTGGATCACTGAGTCAGCCAGCAAGTCACAAGATCCTGAAATAAATGATTCTCAGCCCTCCTCTTTGTCCCCACCACTGAACTGCTGCAGCAATGTTGTGGGGATGAAAGCATGGCAGTTAAAGGACTATGCCATGGGTTGAGCAGACGCTATCTCTCACCCGCAGCAACAATGTCCTTAAAGGCTCCATCTCTTCCCTCCAAGTTGCTGGGAACAACATCAGCGCTGGTGGGCAGGGCAGCAGGTCGGCAGCAGGTCATGCCGGTGTGTCTCTGCACACTATGGCGGTGTTGCAGTTGTACCAGGCTGACCTGCTGAAAGAGCTGGATGAAGGTGAGTGCCAATGACTTCAGAGAACCTCTCATTACGTGCCACCAAAGAGACTGCTCCCACCATCAGGCAGTCTACTGGCACTGGGAGGCTCACCACTGGGTTCACGCAGGGACCAGGCACCAGCAGAAGACGCTACAGCTAGTTCCTCTCTTATCAGAGAGACTGGTTCTCTTAGTAGATTGTTTATCAGCATGAACACTACTGCCAAATGTTTCTCATTAGGTCCTTCACACTGTAGAAAGAGGCTACAGAATCCAATTTGGATTGCTTCTGCCTTGATTTGCAGGTGGAGTGACCATGAGTGACCGCTTGGCCTGCAGTCTGTGGAGTGGTCACCATCTCACATGGCACTTCAACTGCCTGGAGATGCTGGCCATGTTTTGAGCACTGAAACACTTCCTCCCAGACATAAGAAAATGACATGTGTTGGTGCGCACCGACAACACATCTGTGGTCTCTTACATAAAACCACCAAGGAGGTCTGCTTTTGCACTCCTTGTACAAGTTAGCAGAAATCGCCTTTTACGATAAAGATCATACTGTTGGAGAGTATGTGACCTTTAGGCCCTTTGAGTGGCACCTTTGTTTTTGGAATTTGTGCCTGGCATGGCCAAGACATTTCTGTACCCACAGTCTGAAGGTCCCTACAATTATATACCACAGCTGGTCGTAGTCCAGGCTTTCAATCCTCCTTCTGTTTTGGGAGCCGCGCCAACAGTAGCTTAAGTTCTGTTTAGAAGCTTATATGTACGTCCACAGAGCTACACAAGGTGTGGTGGCCTTCAAGGCCTTGCTATCGGGAGTCTCGTTAGCCAAGATTTTTAATGCTGCAGGGTGGTCCACCCTCACACTTTTGTTTGTTTCTACAGATTGGACTTGCGAGCCACCCTGGGCTCTTTTTGTTCTCTCTGTTCATTATTGTTCCCCATGTAATGCTCATGATGTGTTATGTCTCTGACCATTGATCTTGTTTACTTGCCCGGAAATCATAATGCCCTTCCTAAGTTGGTATTATCAATAGTGTTTTTTCATGTCAATGTTGCAAGCTGGTTTGTGAAAGAAGATCTGCTTGCATCAGACAGGCAGCATGGTATCATGGGCAGATTTATGATATTGTTGTCCGGTCCTGGGCCTCTTTGTGAATTTCTCTTTGTGGTCAACATTCTGATGACAATAAATAACTTTGCACCTACATGTCAACTAAATTTCATTTAGAGTGTTAGTAGTACCAATTAGTCTTACTACTAATAACCCTATTAGTAGACTGGTTAGAATAAGTTGACATCTTCTTAAAAAAAAAAAGCTATCTATAGTCATAGATGGTAGTTCATCACAAATAGGGTTAGCTGATAACAATCAGACAGTCTACTTATACTCTAATGAAAGTTGATATGTAGGTGCCTATTTTTCCACACAATGTTTATAAGGGACCATTAAAATAAAGTGTTACCGTATTATGGACTTATTGTAAGACCTGATGATTTATACCCATTTTCTCTGAAACTGAAAGCAGTCTGGGACTTAAGTAAACCTCCTCTGTTGAGTCACAACATAATGTCTCCATTCCCTCCATCAGGGAATGAGGATTACATATGTAACTGACAGACACAATGCCCTCTTCTGAAGATGGAGCAGGATAAATCAACTCATTTACATTTAAAGTGATACACACCAAAAGATCTTTTAGTTTTTAGACATGTTCCAAAATGACATTTTACAAATATAATATATGAGCTAAAATTCACAGACACATTATGTGGACACCCAAGACCAACATTTTGTACAAAGGAGCTTAACTGAAGCCTCATGTAACATAATTGACATTCATTTTTAACAAGATTTAAATATATATTTTTATTATTATATTTTTATATAAAAGGTATACAACTGTAGTTTAACAACAGAATGCATGTAGCTGTCTACAGGACCTTTAGTTTTCAGTTTCAGTTAACAGTTGTATATGGTTGAAATTTTAAAGTCATTGATATTGTCCTTATGTGAACATGCCTTTATCCAAATGTTGGTGCTTTGGTCAATTGATGGAAATGATGGTGTAGCAGTGAATGTTTATCACTAATCACACAGGCTTTTCAAAGAGAAATAGCAGTGTGCTATGTCAGACAGTTTTTAAAAAAAACGAATTAATTATTTATTGCAAGCATGAGCGGGCCACTTGCCACATTTAACTTCATACATATGCTTATATTCATGCACATGCTCAATTCTGTTGCAGTTGCAGTAGATTTCAGTCTAGCGTATCTCACCACATTTCCACCATTTACCTCTCACTGACTAAACAGATGGCTCACAATATAAAACATTGTCTACTGATTGTGCTGGTACCTACTTTTATCTTTAGTCACATCCACTTTATTTACTCATATTTATTTATCCATTTTGTATATCAGTTGCAGTTTAGCTGTACAATTTAGGATACACTTATAAATTGGTGTAAATATCTAGATAACAGACTAAAGATGATAGTTATACAGTTTAAAATAAAGACATCATTTTAAAAATAAAAGCAGAATCAACACCAAACCTTAAGATATAATAAAAGAACTGTCATTTGAAGAACATTTTTATTCATGTCTGTATGATTTTATTATTGTATGATTAATACTGATGTTAATATAATTTAGTTTTTATATGTACTATATATTCATAAAAATAGATAGATAGATGCTTGTTACAACGGTTCTAACCCACAAACCAAATGATATAATAATATACAAAACAAGCTGGCCCCTGAAATAGAGTTTTACTGTTATCTTCTAGTCAAATATTATTGGTGCATTAAAAGCAAGTGTCTAAATGTAAATCTGCCCCAAGCAACAAACTACTGAGAAACTCTGTGGACCTTTTGATATTCTTTTCACATTTGTAGCACTTGGCTAACAAAATGGTGGCAGACTGAGCATATGAATGAGCACAGACTGTTGTTTTTGATATCTTACATCTGAACGGAGAACAGACCTGCTGCTGTTGACAATCAAACACAAGATTGAGTAAAGCAGCAAACACGAGCTGATTTCAGAAGCACAGAGAAGGGAGGGTATGGAGCCAGCGGCAGACTGCTTCTCGTCCTTGAGAGGGAAAGGAAAGAAATGGGTTCTGAATCTGAAAAAGTAATATTCCTGAGGAAAATAGTCAAGGTCTTGCATGTGTTCAGTAGCAGAATGCAGAGTGAAACAGGCAGATAATAGTGAAGGAGAGGTGAGAGGAAAGGAAGGATACGGGAGGTGAGGGGTGTCAAACAAATAGGTCTCGACACAAAGGCAGCGAGATTAATACCTAATGGACTGTGAAGCCAATATATGCGGCTGTTTTGTCTGATGTTGAAAATGTACAAAGAGGGCCCAGTAAAGGCCATCGCTACCTCAAGGTCAGATTTTGGCTTTTAAATGCTGTGACATGCTGCCATACAGTAAGTGCTCCTTCAAGTTGATAAATTCCTAATTAAAATGTGCCACGCAGTCAAATTATTTAGTCTGGAATAAAATAAACATGCATTCTTTCTTGAAATAACAAAAACTGGAAGCTTTTAGCGCTATCGGAACAAACTAAAGAGCACAGGAAGCCCTCATTTGCACCAGCAGAAAGAATGTGGAAAAACATCCATGCATTTAGTTTTATGGATTTATGAATAATTTATACAGAAATTGGACCTACTTGTGTTTTATGAATAAGGCCTAAGGTGTAGGCTATAATTATTACCCATCACGGAGGTCAAGGTTTGATTGGTTAGCCTAAACACACTGCGCAATTTTCGGCTGTCTCAGATGATATATTGGCATTGCGAAACAATCATGGAGATTTCTGTGTTCGAGCGATTTCTGTGATCATGGTGGTACAGTACGGGAGGTTCAAAGATGGCCACTGTCAAAACAAAAGATACAATACATATACAGCATGATCCTCGCTTAGTATATTTGCCAATGCGATACACATTTACTGACCAACCAATCAAAATTGCGACATAAAAAATTAATGTGACATGGCGATAAAAATAAAATATTTTGCCGCTTCTACTAATGACGCTTTATTAGTAACGTGTTGTGGCTTACAAGTCAATATTTGTCATTAATTTAGAATTAAAAACTGGAATAGTATTTTCTTGTTAAGTGACTCATATTGTTCATTTTGACTGAACCGCGTAAAACTGGCAATTGTTTAAATAAATCCGTTTCTGTTTAAAAAGTTAAAACTCTGTACATTATTTGTATGATATTAATTTGGTGAATCATTTTGTGTATATCCATTAATTAAACATGAACATGAAAAATATTGACTAAAAGTAGACAATTCATTAAATGAAACGGTTACATAGTTGTCTGTATTTCTTGACTATTACTTATTTAATGCAAACTAGAGTATTTATAACATTGGAAAAATGATTTTACCCTCGATTGTGTGTTTTATCATCTTCGATTCGAATGCTCCTTGGAGGTGAATAGTGCACAGCAGTGCAACTTAACGATCCTTTAATAAATCATCAAACACACACCTCAATCCCCATTATCTTTATGACTGTATAAATTGAAGGTCGTGCTCTTCCCGGGGAGCAGAAATTTCTCATTGCTTCTATCTGCTCTATCTGTTCACCCCATTCACCTCTCCATCCACCTCCATGTCTCTGCAGCGATATTACACATGCACAATTTTATTTATCTTTATAAAAAAAAAAAAAAAAAAAAAATGCCACGCTCACCGACCGTAGGTGGTCGTCTATCTCTGGAAGTAAACAAACTCAGGGTGCCGTACTCTTGCTGGGTTGTGTAAGGGTTCTCATAAGAGATGTGCATTTATGTGCAAATGCATTGCTTGTGCTATTGCAAAGCCCCACTGTGATATTATTCATGGAGAACCAAATCCACCAAGGTTTCTAACGGCTGTTGCCTCTCTCTGCCTTCTGGGATATTCATGGACCTTTCAGCTGCAGAGTACCGTCAAACAAGTGCTTTGTAGTAACTCCCTCCGACATCAGAACACCTTCCACTTCGCACCTTTATTTACACAGCTCAAGGTAGCCGCAGCCATTGATAAACGCCCCGATGGAGTAATTAATAGGAATAGTTTAACCTTTAGCTCTGTCTTCCCAGGGAAATCATTGTGACCTCATAACCCAGGTCATCAATACGCCGTCGATATGTCTCGCCATTTCAGTGCTTTCTGCTTTCCCCATTTAGTCGAGTTTTTATTAGGGAGATGTCTTTGTAAGCTAGCACTGCCCTTGTGAGGCGATCGATTCTGCACACACGTTTTTCTTCAGAGGATCTGAATCTGTTCTTTTAATTAAGTTGCCGTGTAGCTCAGCAAACTGCCGAGAATGATTGAATTCCCAGTGACAGTTTACAACCCTTTGGCCCCCTCTGACCAGAGGCATTTCCACAGGCCATATAGCAGGCAATGGTATATCAAATAATAATTCGATAACACATTGATCAGTTTGTTTGTTTTTCACTAACATTGATAGTGCTCTGTGTAAGTTCACATATCACTTGTTAATGCGACAACAAGTTAACAGTCAGTCTTAATGTGTCCCTTACTTAACCTTACACGTAGTGTTATAATTTAGCTGCAAAATTTCAAAACCGCACCGCACTTTTGTTGTCGTGTTGTATACAGTCTTGCTCACTCATTGCACAGCTATAGCTCTCTGCTAACTTGTGCTTTTTTGCATTGTACCTTGAGTGATGATAAAGCGTGTGGAGAGATTTTGGTGCTGCTCTCGTATCAATGTGTATTCAAGTGCGCTCGAGCTGCAATTCGCATATGGCAGTGGGCGCTAAGTGGTAGGCCAATCACAACAGACCGGGCCATCTGACCAATCACAGCAGAATCACAGGCACTCGGAAAGCAGGGTTTTAGAAAGATAATGTTTTGAACAGTTCATTCTGTGGGAAAAGAAGTGATGCTGCAATAGAGCCTGAGAAAATTTTTGGTTTGTTTTTTGACCTTGGATGAATTGAGCAAAAAAAAATACAAAAAATGGGCACCATAAGGCTGGAATACACTACATAAATTTACAGTGATTTACAGTGTGGAATTATCTATCTATCTATCTATCTATCTATCTATCTATCTATCTATCTATCCATATATATATATATCTGCCTATCTGTGTCATTGTTTTATCTCAAGATGAACATTAGTAACAATGTAGCTTGAAACAGATTTGCAAAAAAATTGCATTTCATGTGATTTATTATTATTGTGATTTATTTATTGCCATTTCCACTTGCTAAACATGACCAGATATGCACAAAAAATTAGATATGGACTGAAAGTGTGAGCAAGGCTTTTGTGAGCCGGTCATGGCTCGTCACTGAATTCACTATTATCTTTCTGAACATATCTTCTCTGCAGGCTTAAATAAAAAGATTGCTAAAATATGCAGAATTGTATTTGTTTTTGATTTATGCCTGCAGTTTAGGCCGGGGATAAGTTAAATTTGAAAGCCAATTAACACAACTATGCTAGTAATTAACAATGTATGCGAACAGATTAAAGAAAACACTCCCACTGCATTCAGTTATGACGACCACCTGTTGGGGAGCAATGAAGTTGTTTTTCCTTTAATAGCAATGGATCCCCAGCTTGCATGATGCCTTTAGCTGGGTAATTTATGGCTTATGCAGGGCAAACGGTACCGCGGTGCTGCTGATCATTATTCATCTCAGCACAAGTTCTCAAACGTGTCCCGACAGACTGCAGATACAGACACAGGCCAGTTGCTTTTGCTGAGCTTTCAACTTAACAGTAGCAAAGCACAGAGATTAATCCTGTGAAAACAAAGATTTTTGGAAATTAAATGACAAGATGCAATTTTCCACCCCGCTGGCCTGCTGCACGGCCGCTGAAGGCAGACAGCTCAGCTGACGGGGTGTGCATGTGCAAATGCGCATGTGGGATTTCACTCTGATTTACAAGAAAGGGTGAAATATGCATTTAGAACAACATAACACACAGCTGTAGTCTTTAATGCAAGCCTTGACTGTAATGTAGTTTTGTGTGTGTGTGTGTATATATATATATATATATATATATATATATATATATATATATATATATATATATATATATATATATATATATATATATATATTGTGATAGTTGGAGTCTTCTGTTGATGAAAGGTTTTTTCTTTTTTTTTACCAACCAGTCACCCACTACCGTTCACTTAGAGCATGATGGACTTCTCTGAACTTATTCATGACACAGGCCTCAGGCAGTGGTTCAATATACCTTCAGAAACCTTTAAAAAAAATACCGTCCCAGCATTTTATAAATACCACACCTTATGATAAATTTATAGATATTACAAACCATGCATGCACTTAAGCCTTCGTACAATATTGAAATAATCTGGGCTATTTTTGCACATCTAGTCACTCTGAATATGCTGAATATCGGCGTTGTACTAAGTGAGAGATTGCTGACTGCCGGTGTTTTAAAGTTGCACTAATGTGATAACTAAGTAAAAGTTACACGCTCATAGTCCTTGAGCGCCGAGGTAATTTTTGGTGACATGACAGTTGATGTCAAGCTTGCTTGATTAACTGCTGAATTAATAAAAAAATAAAACGCTGGTCAAAAGGGAGATACTTCTTTTTCCCTCTATGGTCTGTTTGATTACAATGGATTCTGGTTCTCTACATTCTTCTCTTCCAATCTCTTTAGAGGGCACTTGAGTAACTATGGGGAAGGCATGCTGATTAGGCGGCACACTCCTGTTTGAACCTCCTGCATGGATCTGATGTCTCGCTCATTCAATAATGCGTTTCTGAAAGCACTCTAACACATTATTACAGCCTTTGATCTATTCTATCCTAATCTTGTGTAGGAAGGCTTTTGACTTGATGTTTCATCATTATTCTTTCAGTTTAAACATTGCCTTACTAACATCATAAATAATTCAATCGATTAATTCATGACTTGTTCCCATGATTTGTGCTACACGTTGTATAGACACTGTAATGTCAGAATAGAATGAGCTTCTCCAGCTGAGTCTCGTCCCTATCAAGGCTTTCTTGTCCCCTAATCAATAAATATTTTCATTCTTGCCACAGTCACCTTTGGCTGTTCACCACGGCCATTAAGACATTAAAAGGCACGACGTTCTATACCATATAAGCTATACTATGTAACAATATGGACTCGATTAATGTATCTGCATCAAGTCTGGTCAACTTTGCCGCTTATTCTGGCTAAGAATCACTGACATTTAAAGAAGTTTGACTTGCCTCCAGGGGCGAGTTCGCCTGGAACAGTGAACATTTGAGCAACAAACTAAAATATAGTTTGTTCAGTAAACTTAATGCATATGTTTCCATGCAATTAGTTTAGGCAAATAATTAGCTATATACAGCTCAGCTCTACTACACGGAGTGTAGTAAATGCACGGAGATCAGAATTCACAATAAACAATCTTACAATAATCCATAGGGGTAATCCAACAAGCAAGGTAGCAAACACACACTAACATCGACGAGAATGGACGAAGAGACACTGAGCTGAATGAAGACAATGATGAAAATTAAAAAGGCACACGCCTGAACCTAATGACAATCAAACATGAGACAGAAACTAGGTCACACAGAGTACATGGGGAATGATATCTATAATAAAATTATCTTTCATTTAGTTACTTATAGTTATTACAACATCTAAAAGCAAACTATTGAAAAAGTGCAACCCACAAAAAAGTCTGGCACAGATAAGAGTTAACATAAAAAGAGAAAAGTTAAAAGTAATTGCTAGTTCACAACTGGCTGCACAGTGATGAGTTTAAAAATTGCCACCCGAAAGTAAAAAAATACTGTAAGCATTGCTTATTATACAGATTTAACTCAAACTAATTGTGATTGTATATATTAATTTCAAAGATAATGTAATATCAAATCAAGGATGATAACATGTACTCCCTCAAAAGAAAAGAATACACATTAGTGAAACGGGAATCTTTTTAGTCAACAAACGAAAAAGACCCTTTTTTTTCTTTCTTTCTTTTTCTTTTTTTTTTTTTAAACATCCTCTGTATTGACTTTAAAGGTTACTGTGGCAATAAAAGTAAAGGCCAGTGCTTTTCTCAAGAGCACCCTGAATAAACTCTGAAATGGGGATTGTACAAAGTGAAATAAGTTTTTGGTTCCTCTCCTCCACGTACACAGTGAGTGGCTGGTCTGATCCATATCTGAAGTAATGACCCCCTCATTTCTCTCGGCACCTACCCCCCAGGAAGGTCCTGCTATTGTGCCAGTGTGTTATTGACTCGTCTAAGAAAATCAGCAAACACAGAGTAATTGGTGGAGCTGGAGGTTCCCCTCAAGCGCCCTCCTCCTTTGACAAGCCAAACATAAATAAAAGAGGAGGAAAGTGATGAGAGGGGCCTGGAGCCACACCAGATGAGGAAAAGCCACAAAGGCGGGCAATGACACACATATCAATGCAGCCCCTGCAAGGTAAACAATGACTCCTAATTATGAGCTGAAGTTTTAATTAAGACGAGGCTATACTAATTACAGCCCCTGACAGCGATGATTGAGTCTGAGATCCCGTGTTCTGATTAGTCAGAACTGTCGGAAACCCTTACTGCTGGGGCTGGAGACGATGATAAAATTACCTGCCCTTTCTCAGCGGGAGAACCGCTCATCATCCTCAACTTCAAGCTCCTGCCGGTGCGCTGAAGATGACTCAAGTGAACTGTGGACAGACGAAGAGATGTGGAGCCGATCTGTGGCATGCACTTCTGTGCGTTCTTAATCTTAATGGGATACATCCAGCTTGTAAAGAAAGATAAATAAAGTAAATAAAGGTTATGGGTGGAATATGTTTAATTAATGGAGTCAGAAGACGAGAACATATTATCATTTTTAAATTAATATACCTATAGCCCCTTTAAGCGTTCTGATGTCCACCTGGGATGATTATGAATGATTATTTTACGATATTATCTGGCCCAGTAAGTACACAATGAAATCGAAATTGGTTTCAACCTCATTGGGTTACCTCTCAGGGAGTCAGGATGAGTCAGAATGAAGTAAAGTTTTTTGACAAGATGTGCTACAGTGAGTAATAAAATGATTTATATATAATAGTATATATATTATATATATATATATATATATATATATATATATATATATATATATATATATATATATATATATATATATATATATAAATAAATGTCATATCTTTAGGTTTGAAAGGATCACAGTGCACTGTATGTTTGAAAGATATTCATCATTTTGTCTGAGGGTTATAGCAGCAAGTAAACAAGACATCTTCAAGCCATTGATTTCCGTATGATTCAGACTGCTTTCTTGGGCTGCATCCTTCATCAGGCACCGGGTCTCAACTGACGTTCTGCAGGAGGAGGTCTGGGTGAATCAGAGATGAGTTGCAGTCATGCAAGACTCGGGTAGCTCAATTAGCTTGGCTTGGGCTGGCATTCTTCCTCCCACGAGAGAGAAAAAAATTCATGATGCGGTCAGGTTTTCACAGGGAGACCAGATATGCCCCTGGATGAGCTGTAACTGTTGCCATACAGCCTGGCTTGGGACCCTGGATGTGGGAGTTGTCAAAGATTTACATGTACCTTTACTCATTTGCCATCATTCGACAAGCAGTACCTTTATGTAGCCTGCTGCCAACTAACATTCCAAGAAGGCCCTGCATTGCTGAGCAATTCTTTTGCATCTAACCACATCATAATATGGTTCCTGACATTCCGGTATGGCATGTAGAGTTTTGCAGCCACGACGTCAAAACTTGGATTTTTACAACAATACTTGGATTTTTTTATGAAAATAAGAAGCCTGAGCCAGTTATGCTTAATTTTTGCATTTGTGATAAGTAACTATAAGAACACTGGCATGTGAGTGTTTGCAGTTGATGCTGTGCGACACTATTTTCAAAGAAAAATGAATCTAAAACACAGGCTCAAAAAGTGAACCCTGGCATGTTTTTATTACGTTGATATAGGTACATATTACTGTGTTTTTATTACATTAAATATCTGGGGACTGACACTAAAAGTTAATGCTCTATCATGTTAGAAATATGTCCTACACCAAATCCAACCCTAAACCTAACTGCCAGTGTTAACAAAAATGAAATAAAAAGACATTCGTATATGCAACCGAGTCATTTCAACTCACTTTTATGCAGATTTGCCCTCAAATAAATCTCTGTACTCTGTGAGCTACCAAACAAGCCTACGGTCTATAAAACCCATAGATATGAAACTGAAATTATGTAATGCTAACATTCTTCAAACTCTGTAAATTTGTGTGGAAAAGGAATAAAAGGGGTCAGAGTTTTACTGTCTCTAGTATTTTTTTGGAAACTGCAGTGATATGAAATGTTTGATACATATTTCACATCTCGTTAAAAATTGCAGGTATGCCATAAGACCAGGCTGTGTTTAGCACAAAGCTTATTTTACTTCAAATAATTTAAATAAAAATGATATAAACAATATCTCAACAATATCTCGGTTAATTACTCAATTGAAATACCTCATAAAATCTCATAGAAAACTGTGCTTGCATGGCTTATTAGTCTCCTGGGTTTTGACATCATGGCTGTAGCCTATTAGTCTATTACTTGCTCTAAAACATACCAAAAAGGCTTTATGTAGGCATGTGTTGAAATTTTGGATAACATTGGAACTGAGCAATTCTATTTTTTATTTTTTTTATCAAATCTGAGATAATTCATGTCACTCCTTTAAAGTATGTTCACCCAAAACTCTGATCTCTCAGACATCAAAAATGTAATCCATATGAATTAGAAGTTTAATTCAAGAGAGACAATTACTTTATATTATAAATAGTTTACATTTTAAGCTTTTATTTGCATATAAACATTGTTCAGCTGACAATATTTACAGTATTACTTTTTGGTCACGGAAGGTCAAGCATTGCTTGTCCTATGAAAACCATTCTTTAGGTGGCGCTAGTGATGTAAACAAGCTTGAAAACATGTCAAGATTCATAGATGTTCACACAAAAACTGATTTCCTCTAAAAACATTAAACCACACAAGTTGCACTGGTCACGCTTATGCTACATTTATGTGCTTTTAGAGCTTAAAAATTTTGTTCACCATTTACTTTACTAGACATACGGATCTGAAACCTAAACTTCTTAAGTCTTTATTTGCTCTGTCTGTGCTGAGAGGTGATTGTGCATCCCTGGAAGAGAGGACGTATATTGTTTTGTTTGCACACGCTCAGAAAAACAAACATTCAAAATGAAGAGATGCTGATATTTACAGGTCAACCACCAAAGTCAGGCTCCAGGGTGTGCGCTGGTCTGCTGTCTGGCTCAAGTGCTGCTCAGCATGTTTTATGGTAGACATTCATTTTTCAAAAAGGTTACCAAATTTAGCTCTTCAGCAAGACTTCAATAATCAGTGCCCAGCTAAAAGACCTAAATGTTTGTAATAGTCATATAAGACTTTTTAATTGACTGACATTTTAAACAGTCTTTAGCTTCCTTCAGAAAAGATACACATTGCTATGAAGGCAGTCAGCAGTGAAATGGCAGTACAGATAGAGAAAAATGCATATCTTTGTTCATATTGTTCAATGATGTGAAATATGTGCTGTACAGAGCGAAGTGATGTTGTTAACGTACCAATTATTTTACACCAGGATACAATTTCAATTCATCCACCGATACCAATGCATCAGAACGTGTATGTTACACAGAGACAGAGAGAGTTACACGTCATCCATGCAACTCTTTAAAACATAATACATAGGACAAACCAGAATGTTTTAAAGTGTGCTCGCTTTTCGAGGTTCATATGCCTTCCGTGAAAACTCAGACAGTATGGCGGAGTCCATTCATATAAACAGTATTGCGCCGAATGTCACTGAATTTGGCTTTTTTTTTGGATGAATAAAAGATCTGTCACTTCATTTTAATCGTTATATGAACTACCGTATGAGAGTATTAAAACATATTAAAATATGAATCCCTGGAGCCTATATATATATATATATATATATATATATATATATATATATATATATATATATATATATATATGCAAAACTGCAAGGATACTAAAAATCATTAAAGCTAACGTCAAAGTGATTAAATCATGCTAAAAACCTCACATATCCCTGTTTATTTTCTAGAATCTCTGTAACATTCAATGTATTTGTTTGTCATGTCAAAAGAAACTTGTGAGTCATACGTTATCACGTTCTGCTCATCGTGTCAAATTAGCATTGCATCCTAAAACCAGAGAAAAGGCCTGCAGTGGGATGAGAGATGAAGTGTCATGTAAAGCCTTGAGCGTATTTTTTGATCTATTGGAAGAATTATGGCAAGTAGTATGAACTAAACATTTAAAACAGACTACCTAAAATAAAGATATAGAAAGCACAGAACTAAATACGTTTTTTATATCACTTTTGCTTTTGCTAACACTAAACAGTTTATGGTTGGGTTCGGTGTAGGACACTTATTATTTTACAACAAGACAGAGCGTTTATAACCATTTAGCATCACCCATGGACACTTGAATTCTGAATGCAATAAGTGTCTGAAACAGCATAATAAAAGCGCAACAAAATGTACCCATAGCAATGTTATACAAACATGCTACAGTTATTTTTTTTTCTATAATTCTATAGTACAAATATCATGTACCATGCCAACAATGTATCACAGTTCCAGCGACCCATTCTTTCACAAATGTTTGTGAAATCAGTCTGCATGCCTAGGTGCTTGATTTTATACACCTGTGGCCATGGAAGTGATTGGAACACCTGATTCCGATTATTCAGATGGGCGAGCGAATATCGGCAATATAGTGTATATATGCCGTTCTAAGAATGTTTTTTCTTATATTTTTAGCGTCAAATTGTAATTATTATTATTATACATTTTATTTCTGGAATACAGTTATTCCTGCATGCACTAGAAATATATTTGTCTTGACAGTTTCCAAAGTGTCACCCATGCCACTGAAACTTAGGAGAATTATGTCAGTTCTTAAAAGAGTCAAACAGATGGAGACACTGTCAACGAAACCTGACAGTCTCTGTCACATTGTAACAGGACATTTCTATGTATCCCGGTGTAACTGGTCCTTGACATCATTAAAACAGAATTTAAACATTTTCAAAAACGATTCAAACAATCCATGCATGCGTTAAAAAGAAGTAAACGTATGTGAATCAATGCAGTTAATTACACAAAATTAAAGAACTAAAAAAAAAAAAAGAACAGTTAATTGAATATTATCACAGAATAATATTATTTCACTTTTGTGTGAAATTTTTACTGCACAATGCCTGTTTAGTCATTCATTTTAAATAGAGCGCCATGATTTGTAGCCTCCAAAACCTCATACAGATAAACTCACACTAAACCTTTGTTCTTGTTAATCTGTCAGTGTCAGAAAACTGCTCCTAGTCTAAATAGTGCCCGACATCAGTGGGTAGAGATGCGAACATTGTATTGGCGAAATAGTTGTTAACATTTCCCACACACAAAAAAAAGACTGATCGGCAACTCTTGCATCATCTGCATTACTAGCCACACAAATCCCAGAAGAGTTTTCCCATCCGCCACTGCTTAAAGTAATATAAAAGGCCATCATTTTCTATCGCATGGATATTCTTTGGTGCTATCAGAATGTGGATCAGAATCAGAATGTGAGTTCCATCATTTACACTGAAATATAAAAAAAAAAAAAAAAAAAAAAAAATATATATATATATATATATATATATATATATATATATATATATATATATATATACACATACATATATAAAATAAAAAATCTGCACTATATATGACTACCTCAAACAGGTAGCACACACAACTGTAATAACTGCTGGTGGCAAGCTTTTAAATGGCAATGGCTATTCATTTTTTTTTCCAGGTACGTACAAATGATAACGTTTTCCTTCTTTCAAATGTTGCATCATACTTTTACATATGTATTCAGAAGACTTCCATGAGAGCCTAAAGCTCTGGAGAATGGCAGTTCCATCTACTCTTCCACTGCTAAATAAACAGGTCAAAAAGTAAAGTAAATTAGCAACAGCAAAATCCAACTAATACAAGCTGCCATATTTAATGTTCAAAAGCATTCGTTGCTCCAACACGTTCTCACTCTCAAGTCTTCACATATTGACGCATATTTTTTCACTTTTCGAAGCACAGTGTACCCCTTTAGCTCCGTTTCGATGTGAAGATCGAAGCTGATGTGACTTTTTACAATGAAAAATCACACCCTAACACATATACAATAATGGAAATATCAATAACCAATATATAAATTTAATCATGAGGATAAAATTCCCAGTATCTCGCGTCGGCATATTGACGCCAAGGATTTCTTATTTAAAGCAATGGAGGACCCTGCACATTGAAAAATTACTCTAAATGGGTACCCTGCGCATCAAAAAGCGACACCAAAGGGTCCTTGACCAAGTGGCAATATGTAATGAGCATGGAGTAAGAATTACTTTGTCTTTGTTTTCAGACAGACTGAAACACATTACCTAGGTACTTCTTAGCACTCAAGTTCTGCCCAATTAGCAGAATGATCCCTCAGCTGTTGTAGCAGAAGCACCCTCACAGACGTGGTTTAATTTAATGTAAAGTATTGGATTTAAAAAACAACAACAATATATATATATGTGTGTGTGTGTGTGTGTGTGTGTGTGTGTGTGTGTGGATTTTTGCATGCATTCTCCATTGCTTATTTGCCTTTTGTTTGACATGGTGTTTTTAGGTTCAGTCAACTTTTGAGATTCTCTAGAAAACAACCCATCCCAGAAAATTAAGACATCTGCAGAAGCTGTATTACTGTGAAATTATCCAGTGGCACCCTTGCAAGTAAGCCATAGAGAAGAGGTGCAGTGTCTGCCAGTCGATAGGCTGAAGCACACATTCAATGCAAAGTATCTGATGAAAATGAAGCACCACAAATGCTTAATTTTGTGCCTAAATGCCCTCCAGGACCCCAACTAATAATGAATCAGCTTTTCACTGTCTGTGTGTGTGTGTGTGTGTGTGTGTGTGTGTGTGTGTGTTCTCACAAGTACTGTGACAAACTCATGCTGTGAAAATAGCCAGTGGAATAAATTGAAGTGACTGACCTTGAGTGAGGATTATGGATTTTGGGTTTCTGATTATTTACATTGAGATTGTAAAGGATCTTGGTCAAAGAAGCCAATTTGTTCCTGACTATGTGATCTAAATAAAAACAACAACAACAACAACAACAAAAGAATGACGATGATGATGATGATGAGTATGTATATGCATTTTTCAAAATAAAGTCTCTTTTTTAGTCTGATCTCATCACTAATGGCAAACATCCTACAGTACCAGCGACCTCTTTTTGCTGCTAGGAGGATGGTGGCAAGCAATGACTATACTGAGTTGAACCAGTACATGATCACCAATCATACAAGGTGGAGTTATAGGCGGTTTCTTCTAGCAGCCTCCATGGCCAAACATTACTTACATACAAGACATAATTATTTTGTTACAGTTGTGACATAATTAACATTTACAGGTGCATTTCAAGAAATTAGAATGCCATGAAAAAGTTAATTTATTTCAGTAATTCAACTCAAATTGTGAAACTCGTGTATTAAATAAATTTAATGCCGACAGACTGAAGTATACTTTTAAGTATTTGGTTCTTTTATTTGTAATGATTTAGACTCACATTATCAATTGTCAATGATCTGATCAAATAAAAACATCTGCAAAGGTTTGCTGAGTCTTCAAAATGGCCTCTCAGTTTGGTTCACTAGGCTATTCAATCATGGGGACTGCTGATCTTACAGTTGTCCAGAAGACAACCATTGACACCCTTCACAAGAAGGGTAAGCCACAAACATTCATTGGTAAAGAACCTGGCTGTTCACAGAGTGCTGTATCCAAGCATGTTAACAGAAAGTTGGGTGTAAGGAAAAAGTGAAAAAGACAACACCTTACATGGGCTAAGGATAAGAAGAACTGGACTGTTGCCCAGTGGTCCAAAGTTCTCTTTTCAGATGAGAGCAAGTTTTGTATTTCATTTCGAAACCAAGGTCCTGGAGCCTGGAGAAAGAGTGGAGAAGATCATAGCCCAATTTGTCACTGCACCTGTTTACCGATACGTTTTGGAGCGCTTCATGCTTCCTTCTCCTGACCAGGCTTTTACATATGCTGATTTCATTTCCAGCAGGATTTGTCACCTGCCCACATCGCCCCAAAACACCAAAAGTTGGTTAAATGACCATAGTGTTGGAGTGCTTGACTGGACAGCAAACTCACCAGACCCGAATCCCATAGAGAATCTATGGGATACTGTCAAGAGGAAAATGACAAACAAGAGACCAAAAAATGCAGACGAGCCAAAGGTCACTGTCAAAGAAACCAGGATTTCCATACCACCTCAGCAGTGCCACAAACTGATCACCTCCATGCCACACTGAATTGAGGCAGTAATTAAAGCAAAAGAAGCCCCTACCCCTACCAGGAAATAAGCATACTTTCCAGAAGGCCAATAATTCACTTTTTCTTCATTGATCTTTTTCTTTATTGGTCTTAAGTGTAACATTTTTTGAGATCATGAATTGGTGGGGTTTTGTTAAATGTCTAACACATCACAGTTAAAAGAACCGAAAGACTTAAACTACTTCAGTCTGTGTGCGTGGAATTTATTTAATAGAGTTTCACAATTTGAGTTGAATTAAATGAACTTTTCCATGACATTATAATTTATTGAGATGCACATGTAGAATAGGCCTTTTTATGTATTTGACCTTCTAATACATAAGAAAAGAGGGCCTGTGCCGCATTACAACAGTTACATGTGCAGAGGATTAAATGTTAGGGTTATACGCCGTTTTGTAAAGGAAGGTTTTAATAAAGAAAAAAGTGGTACATTAAACACTGCATTTCCAACACTTCTTGCACTCTTTGCAATAGTCGAAGCCTTCATTTTTTAGAAATAAAGAAATCCAAGCCACTGTGTTATGTTGCGTAAAACACAAACTTGTTTAGAAAGGGTTTTGGAGACTTCAGTAAATAAAAACCTTCTACAATTGAGAACATTTGAGACACAAAAGTTAAAAACTTGAAACTTTAAAAAAGTTTAAAACTTTCTACATATTAAATACATTAAACATGCACTAAATGATTGTGTCTATTTAATCACGAGTCTTAAAAATAAATTCTGATCAATGTAGAAATTTTGTTTACCAGGGCAAGCAACCACTTAGCACTACTCGTCACATATTGCTGTTTGGTCAAGGACCCTTTGGCATCACTTTTTGATTCGAGGGTACCCATTTAGCGTCATTTTTGAGAGTCCTCCATTGCTTTAAATAAGAAACCCTTGGTGTCACTATGCAGACGAGAGAAACTGGAATTTTTTTCATGAATGATTAAATTACATATTCCGCAATGATATTGTCATTATTGCATATGTGTTGGGGTATGATTTTTCATTGTAAAAAGTCACAACAGTTTTATCTATTTTACATTATTCACACATTTATGAGCACGTAACCCAACCCCTGGCCCTAAACCAATAATTTGTCAATAAAACACACAATATAACAGGCGGATACAACTACCATCATTATTTATTAAAAAAAGGATTAATATTACAAGTTTTCTGAGGCAAAAGGATTGATTTATGTACAAAGGAGTAGTCTTGGCATCAAAAAGTGAAGAAAAGGGTCCTGACCAAGCTGCAATGTGTTATGGCTTGGGAGTTGACAAAAGCACTGCAACTTCACATCCCTTAATTATTGTATTTTATCAAATATATTTTAAGTCAGTCACAAGTTTCTCTAGGTAACAATTTTTGTCTTCCATAAAACTATTAATGTCTGAGAGAAAATTAAAAAAAGGTAGGTAAAGTTCAAGCTTTAACCTAAAGATGACATTAATAGTGAAATTATTTACACTATTATTCCCCAGTGCCCAGCAATACAGTTATTTGTTTTACAGTAATTATGACTTATGAATTATGACAGTAATTCTGTCTTATGACAGAAAATTACCTACTGTACCCCGCAGCGAGTTCAAAGTGTATGTCGTTTTGAAGGAAATTACTGCTACATCTTGCGAAATCCTAGCCATTTTACGGTGTTAGTTATTATTTTCCAGCATATAACAAAGTCAAATTAAAATACCAAATAATAATAATGAATGTATTGCCATGTCTTTTCATAAAAATGGGCAAAGGGTCCCAAAAATGTGTCTCCTGAACACACCGCTGGCATTTCTTCACAATGTCACTTCTTCACAGAAGGTAAACACATTCCCAGATCTAATCATGAGCTGAGCCTGTGGCAGTCAGGTGTGTGTTTATTTGTGTGTGTGTGTGTGTGTGTGCGTACGCGCGTGTGTGTCCTCCAGAGCTGATAACCTCCTAGAACCTCCATTAACCAAGAAGAGCCGAATGTGTTATCAGTTCATACTGACAGCATTCTTTTTCTTTCCTCATTTACACAAGCAATCAAGAGTATGTTCTTCAACCCGATGCCAACGCTGCTTCAAAACACAAATTGGTCTTTACCAACATACATTAACCTGTCAGACTTTTCAACCTTATTTTCAATGAAACAGCAACGTGCCTGTCCTGTCAAGCGAAGGGCTGTGAGAGCCAAGCGAGGCCCCCCTAGGAACAGTCTCCCATAAAACAGAAATGAGAGCCATATGCAATAAGTGACATTTGGAAAAATGATCAATACTTAGAGAAGCAGTGGTATTACCATGGAATTTATAGCACCAAGATTTATCTTAGCCGCAGGCCAAGATACAATTAAGAGAGCAGAGGGCTTTTGAGACAGCTCAGCTTGTAAAACATCAACCCATAATTGTCATAGCATAATGTGGCGCTTAGCATTAAAGACATCTGTTTCATTCGGTTATGGTCTGGTATTCATTTTGCGACTGGTTCCTGTTTCGTATTGCCGGAACAAAGAAAGATGGCAATGGAAAAAAGAAGAAACTGTACATGCACGGTGCACAAAAGACAGGAGATCCCAGGTGCTTTCCAATCACAACGATGGTTATAATTTACAGCACCCACAGAGCAATACGACTGCAGGAGGGCATGACAATAAAAGGATTGCTGCTTCTTTAGCAGTTTGTAATAGGCTGCCACAGAGAGTTCAGTTCAACTCTAGGGGCAATTCAGGAAGAATTATCGCTCCACAACCTGGAAGGAACAGTGAAAATGTTGAATTAACAAGAAGTAACATTTCATATGCAAATCATGGAATATGAGAGATATGTAGTATGGTAAATGTGTAGTCTTTTGGTAAACAGTCAGCACAGAACACTACCCTTGTTTAAAGACTGCTATACGCTTCTGCCAGAATTGAAGAACTATTAAACAAAGCTGCTTATTCAAATACAGTAACTAACTGGGCAGTACATCACAAGCATATTCACAAAGTGGAAGAAAATGATAGCTAAAAGCCAGTCACAATCCTATGCATTACTAGATTGGCGAATTATACGTGAACGTTTTTCCACAGCTGAAGTGCAGCAACAATTATTAAATCATCAGTCTGGAGATTTTTTTTATTAATTATTGGCTGACAGACTGACCCCAACCCCTTACAAGCCTGTAAGGATGATCACCCTCGAATTTTCTTTATCCAGCATGCCTTTTGGATGAAGTCTCAATGAAGAATATTTTAACCTTCCTCAGTGAATAAGCTTAATAAGAAAACGATCAGATGCGATCGATTGTAAATGTGAACAATTTGATCACATTCACAAGAATAATAATAAAAAAATAAAATACAATAAGAAGAAAAATGATAAAATGCTAACTGAAAATTGATGGGTGGATGCTTTCTTGCCCTTTCCATGTGCTTTCTTTGGGAAGAGAAGTGAAAGAAACAAGATTCTAATTGTAACTTGATGAAATAAACTGATAATAAATGGACATTGATTTAATGCACTGTGCAAATTACATTTTAATAAGGTGTATTAACTTTATCAGGATACTGAAAACGTATTGCATTTAGACCCTCATTAAATGCGTCCAGACCACCACTGAATGCGGTTTAAGTGATCTGATCACAATCAGTTCAAAATGTGTTTTGGCTGCATTTACACCAGCTATTTGGTGTGGTAAGTTGAGATATAATCAAAGAAAGCATGCTTTTTTTCTTCTCCGGGTTGTCTGCATCTGCTAATTCTCAGTCCTGGCATCAGGGGTCCCTGTTACCAATAGTATTGATCAACTGACACTGATTAACAAACACCACTTCTGTAATCTAATTCTCTACCTGTTAAAAAACTTGTTCGGATCTTGTCTCTGTGATATATTGATGTTGCCTTGCTGCATTATGAAAAATAGAATTCATTTTGTTATTGAGTACCTCTATGTAATCTATTTAAGTCTAGCATTTGTACTTGGTTGTTTTACAAACTTTTAGACATTTACTTGGATCATGTTTTCAGCATTTCGATTGTGGGTTGTGACAAACACATTTTGCAATACATAAAAATTCAGTTTAAAAAAGTTTAGTTAATTAAACTCTATGCAGCTCTGGCTACTGAGTTATTGATCATCAGCTTTTTTAGCCAGAGACAGAAACCATGAAGTAAATCATTGCAGACTGTCTATGAGTATATCTTACAACAATAAGGGATCTTGTATGAATTTTGGAAAAGCAGTTGATCAAGGCTGACTGGGTTTTCCAAAGAAATATAATGAATCTGATTACTGTAAGGTAATCTGTTATGATGTCCAATTTACTCACTTCTGCCTTCAGCGTTTCCAATGAATAAATGAGAAAGAAAATTAAAGAAACCTTACAATTTGTTTGAGAGCCAATTCAATTTCACATTTTTGGTACCCTGGCACGGCAAAGGAGGCAGGGGAGCAATTAATCTGTTTACATCAAGTGAAAAGATCAGCAGCCAAGTAAGTTCTGTGTTCCATCTTGTAGATCTGATTCTCTGATGATCCTTGGCTTTTCTTTGTTGGCATTCCCGCAGTCATCAGGTTGACTGGTCATTTGGCATATTCTTCAAATGGGATCAAAATCTCAACCAACCTGCTTAATGTCTGCTGCCTCGTTGGAGACTTGGACCTTGTCTCCAGCCTGGGCAAGGTCTTATACTGCCCTGTTCTCCCTCTGTAAATTGATCTGATTTCTAACTTCAGTAAAAATACATTTAACCAACTTTTCTCATATTTTCTTTCTTAAGCTTGTGGTTTCCTGTCTGTCAGACCTCATTCTGCTGCTTACACTATCACCCTGTCCAGTACAGTCTTCTCAGCTGTTTCTGCATTAGAAGATGTTTACAGTACCTGGCAGATCAAGAGAAGGTTGGTCTTGGGTCCTTGGGAAATCCAAGGTCCTGATCTGATCTTCAAATTAAACTGCTGTCAATTTGAAAGAAGGAAAAACAGGATATGCTTCTAAGAGGAGGGTTACATCGAGGTGCACCATCACGCTGCTTTTAAAGCTGATTTTGTGAACTGTTTTGTGCAGTTTTAAAGCTATTGGGAAAACATCCCTCCCTCCTCCTTCATCCACCAACAACCTGGCTACCACGAGTGTAAACTTTCATCACATTCATATCTCTTGTTACGAAATTGGACAACAACACAAAATCAATCATGTTCAGATAATGTTTAGCATAAATATTCCTCATATAATTGTATTGGATTTCTATAGAAAACAGTTTAATACTATAAAAACACATTATATTACAGTAGTATGCTGTATTTAATAAAACTACTTCACTGTACAAAATCAGAATTTTATTGTAACTATAACATTTTTATACTATGCCCAAGTTACTTTAATTCACTCATTTTATGTCTATAGCCAGGGTTCAAAATTACCACCCGCCAACTCCCAAATGCTAATAAAAATCAGCTGTGGTAGTTAACGCTATCAAGTCACTAGCCAAATTACTAGTCAAGATTCGGTGGGTTACTTTTTGTAAATTGTGTACACTCATTAATATTATTCATGTGAGCCAAATTTACGCATGTTAGGAGGAAAGGATGAATGCGTGAGACAGAATGATATTATCAAGTATGCTACGTGAGTGTATTTACAGTGCATGATTCAGTCTAGTAATATGCATTAAGAATGTTCACATAATTCGAGATAAGGGGCAGAAATGTAAAACATTTACACTGTCGCATATTGTTAATAAATGTACCACATTGCCATTTTTTCTTTACAAAACAAAAACAACTGGGGTTAAATAATAGGTTAATATCAAGAGACTTACATTTTATACACTATATTGGCTGTTACTGCTCTATTTCGCCAAAAAATCTATGTTTTAATGCCGTTTTGTTCCTAAATAAATCAACTGCTGTCAACCTACTGGCGGTTTTAATTTTACATTTAACACATCTTTTCATTTTAAATAATTTCAAATATCAGTACTCAACATGTTTAAAACATCAAAATATTATTTATGCATTTGTAACTGTAGGTAACTGAGCTGCATTAAAGTATAAATACATCCAAATGCAAAGCTGTTATTAAAAAAACGAAAGCAGTATCAACAAAGTTCATTTGTTGATACTGCTTTCGTTTTTTTTAATAACAGCTTAAATGTATTACTATTGTAACTGACTGATTAATTGTAAGAATGTTACTCAGAATTTGAGTATGGATTATTACATCCAGTCTAGACCGCCTCAGGCGTTTTTCTTTTTTTTCTTTTTAAATATGAATGGCTAATAACTAAAACATTTAGTAGAAAAATTGGATAGTGAGTGAAAGTTAATTTCAACCCCTTTCCTCCTTACGATGAGTCTCCCTAAATTTCCACTGCATGAGGAAAAATCTTTAAGATCAAAACTATCGTTGCCTTGTGTTATTAGCCAGCATGGTTGTCAGGCAAAACTATGCAGTAAACTATGCCCTTTTGGTGGTGAATGAACCTCAGTAAAATGCTGCTGGGCCTGTAAAATATTTTTGATAAATCTAGTCAGTGAAGATTACCATGTACTGACCTGTAAATCATTTATTCTACAAAATACTGAATGGATGTGTGAACGCAAAGGGCAATGTAAACAGTATACACAAGTATTAAACTGAGGACCTCAATCTTCTTTAAGGCAGTGGTGAGGAGAACAGCAGGGAGATGATGCTGTCCTTCACAGTTCTTGTGATCGGGGTTGTGATATTGGTTTAGTGTGTTCCCAAATGCCCTTATGTTTAATCCGGCTCTGGGTGGTTTTCATGGCTCAAGTGCTCTTAGATGTATGGTGTATCACGCCAAGTATAGAAGTTATTCAGTGCACTTGGCAGGGTCAGTGGCGTTGTAGGTGTTGCTCTTGTAGTCGGTGAGTTCTTTTAATCCCTGTCACATGTGCTGCGAGTGTTATTGGTCTCTAGGTGAGTGTTGGCTGTTTTTATGCCAGCGGTCAGGTCGTTTTTAGCTTCCCTCATCGCTGCTTTAACCTCTGCATTCAACCAAGTGGGAAAGTGTAAAGGTTACAGTATTTGCACAGTAAATGAGTGTTTATTTAACTTTTGGCACTTTGGCATGTATACTACACCTACCTAATGTACTATTTTAATACAAAATATATTTCGGTAAGCAATATTTCTGTAATACACTGTTAACTATATTAAAACAAGTGATATTGGTATTATTTTAAGGGGTTGTTACTGTTGCATTCAAGTTACCGGAGTGTTTTTTGTTTTTTGGTGCAAATAGACCTTTCGTCATTGATTATGAAAAAGGCTCTTATGAAAATATTTTAATGAGCTGGGCATAATTCAGGGTGGAGTGAAAGCTCTTACTAAAACCCTGCTACTACAGCATGGTAAGCTTTGAATACTAAGAATCTGAGTCCATTAATGAGGTATAAGAAGCCAGAGGGCTGTAGGTCTTAGTGCAGGCAGGGTGCATGGAGGCCACAGTGAAGTTTGCCAGATGAGGGAAAGAAAGTATGCGAGTGTATGAGTTTGCGCGTGACAGATTACGGTTTGATATTTTTTTTTTCTCCACAGCTTGTCTTGACCTCCTGCTAGAGCAGTGGTGCTCCTTCCTGTTCTGAGACTCCAGCGGCGCGGTTATGATATTGCTTGGTTCACTCCCTGACTCTAGAGTTGATAATACTGTACAGTGAATGAATTAAACAAAAAAGGGCCTGGCCTCGTTTGAGCACACTGTGAAGATCTTCTTAGGTGGGTAACTGCTATAAGTGAAGAAAATACTTATTCACGAAAGGTGCAGAAACAGTTGGTGCCACATACATTAGTTTAATTAATAGAAAAGGAGATACTTACTAGAAGAAACCGAAATGCAACCCTGGAGTTCTGAAAACTAAAAATGAGTCTCCATTTTCATAGTGTAAACAACAGGCTGAAAAATACCTAGTGTGAACATGGCCTTAGACGTTTAGAACCCATATGTGAGTGTCAAAAGAATAAATACTGGATTTGCTGCCCATGTGAATAGTTTCAGCATTAAGATCATTGCACACCGAGTCCAAAATTTTCACGCTACATATGCGAAAACACAGAAAATTGAATTTTTGGAGGCAGTGTGTAAACATGATTGACACAACATAAGGATGTATTTATTTTTTTAATGTGCAGAAGTTTCAGATTTAGTGTGCAAAGGCCTTTAAATTATTATGCAGCACATAAGGTAGCAATCCTATCTAAAACAGAGAAGTCACAATGATTCGAGCAAGATGCTGCAAAACTGCAATCCGGTTCCATTTACATTGATTTATTTTTTCCCTCAACAGCATCCTGAGATATCTACATGTGTGAAGCTTGCACCGCGCACTCCATTGACTTCCATGGAGTTTCCTGTCAAAAGAAAGATGAAAAGGTGGAAGAACACTGCTGAGAAGGAAGGGCAGCGTAATGGAGGGTCGACCAAATCCTCAAGCACAAATCTTTTGATCTAGTAGCTTGTTAGCTGCGAACATAGGACTGATTTCTCGCACATGCTTGCTCCTCAATGGGTTTGTGTCTGTCCGCTTTTCACACCTTACATATCAGTCTCTCACTCCGCTCTGGGAGTATTCATATAATCTCGCAAGGTCACGCTATGAAATCCCCATACACAGTGGCTTATTGTGCCCATTTATTTTTGTACCTATCATCTCTCTTACCTTTCCAAAAGGGCACTTTACACACCTTTAGTACAGAATTCAGTGTGCTGTCATGTTCGCTGAATGTATAAAAAACACACAGTCCAGATATCATTTTAACAGGTCTGTTGCTGACACTATACCCTAATAGGTCAGAGACAGCAGGTATCCCAGAGCCCTCCTCCAAACATGGGAGATAATTGGGCGGCGCAAACACTTGCAGAAGTTGCCATGGCAACAGAAAGGTTAGGGTTCAGACTGCAATATGCTTTGGGAGCCTGGAGGCTATTTTCGTTCTCCATGAAAACTATTAAATACAATGTAGGAGGCAGTCTCTCATCCCGCTAGCAGGTAATGAAAGGTAGCCTGCGGTGTGAGGACAGAGCGTCTATACCCACAGGGCTCTGTCTGCTGTGGATAGCCCTATTTTGTGCCCTCTCAGTCTCCATAAAGACAGTCTTTATGAGTCTGCATTTTAGTATAATGGGTATTTGGCTTGGTGAAACACCTGTGCCAAGATCAAACATAAATATGTCATTGACGGAAATATCAATGGAAAGGTAGATTTTCACTATTTTTATATAAGCGCGTATGTGTGTGTAAGAAAAGTAATAGCATCCCCGGTAGCATGGGTTATTCTAACCCTAACCCTACCAGTCTACTAACCCTCTACAAACACTCTAATGAGAGTTACAAGATATGTAGTTGCAATTTTACTTATAGTCAATGGAATGTGTTAAAGGGACCTTGAAAATAAAGTGAAACTAGGATATTTTTGCCTTTGAGTTTTCCCCTCCCAATTATTTGCATATTGCGGTCTCTACAGATGACTCAGGTCTCTCTTTAAGTATAATACAGAGGATTTTGTTCCCCTTTCTTTTTCTCATTCCATCATTTGCCAGGTAAAAAAAAACCTTTGTCCAAATGCTCAAAAAAGCAATAACATCTTTAGACTGATAGCCACACAATCCAAATCACAGAGTCTAAGGTTACTAAGGTTGGTCAGATGTTCTTTGTGGTTTTTAGTGCATTGCTACATGGTTTCTGGGGCGTGCTGAGTGGTTGTAAGAGCAAGAGCATTTCTAGGGCTTTTTGCCATTTGAGCAAAAAAGTCTGCAAAGTCTCTATTGTATTCTTGTCTCTAAGGCTCAGGTTCTTCCTCCCATGTTCTGCATTTTTTTTTCCACCAGAAAAAAAAGTTGCAGCTGTGAAATGGCCTTATAGGCAACACTCCAACATATGGTGCAGTTGAACTTTGCATATAATGTTATAAATTACATTTATGAAAATCATTGTTTTTTTCAGTAGTAAGAAAGTGTTTCAATTTTGCTACTCTGTCATGGACCACATGGATCCCAGTGTTTTTTTTTTTCTGATGGTAGAGACTCAGTCTAGGTAGATGTTTAGGCTATTTTTTTTGATAATTTGAGGCCTTTCTCTTAGAGAGATTTTCAGAGGACAGCAACGGCTTGGAAGATTACCAAATATTACAAGCTTTTCCACCAGCTGTGATTGTGGTTTGTTAGGGCCCTTAAAGCAAAATAAGTAGCTTTGTAACCTTCCTGACTGAAAAGCCTCAACGTTTTTTTTTTTTTTTTTTTTTTTTTTTGCAAAGGCCTTCAGAAAATTTCTTCCTGATTCCTGATTGTAGAGGCCGAAGTCTGATTTGATCACAATTAACTTGTTTGGGCAAAGACTTTTTGAAACCTTGCAAAAAAAAAAAAAAAAACACTAAAATTGTGTTAATCTGGGCAGAGCATTCCAGTTATTAGTATATACTACCACTTAAATCTGACCACATACAATGTTAAAAATGTGCACAAATTTGGAAATGCTGAACATTTTTCACAACTCTGTACTTGTAGTCTTTACAGCAGTAGGAAGTGTGTCTGAATGTTCTCAAAGGGGCTCTGCTAGCGTTGCGTAACAGACTGAAGAGGACCTGTTGAAAAAGTCGACTGAAGGGTCATACAAATGATATGTCTGACCCACTGCACTTACTATCTTTGCCAAACTCACTTTGACGGAAAAGTTAGACTGATGCTGTTGGAGTAATTGAGAAGTATGAAAGTGACAATGTGGAACCCCCACCCCAAAACTCATCAGTATTAACTAAGACATGTTTCACACATCTCAGACGAGTTTCACATTGGTTCAGTATTTTTAACACCACAGCTTATCAATGGAGATCAAGTCAATAGTATAGCTCATCACACAGATGCAAAACTGTAATGTCAACAGTCTGATCAAGAAGCATTCAAAATATTTGCTCTTGGAATTTGAGGATAGATGCTCAGTCCTGCCTTGAACACACTGCAAAGACTCCACGGTCTGTGTCAGTATGAGAGGAAATAATTGTATTTATATCAGCAGGTATCAATAACCTATACTGGTCATTCAAACAGGAAAACGGACACTAGAGTTGCCTATATACAAACCATAAATAAAGTAAGCTCCTTGCTTACACACTGCTAAAGCTTTTCAAGATTAGTTTTATTGCTACCAGCCAAATTATTAAAAAAAATCTTAAATCAAGAAGGATTTTCTAGACAAGAAAATAATCTCCCAATGGGGTAACCAAAATAAACCTGTTTTGTAGTGCATGAATAATACTGATTACACTGCTTTCTGTTGGTGACATCTTGAATGTTTGCTCACTATATCTGCTCACTTCAATCAGTTTTGCTTTTATTCTCTTGAAAATACACCTTTGCTAAACTTAACAGCCAATCAGTGTTCTCTCTCTCATTGATGGTGCCAATAACCTTTTACATTGTAATCATTTCATTTCGAATATTTGGTATCTTTGTGTGCTGCTGCATGTACCTGTTTGTGTAATAAGTGTACACACACTGTGGACTTGCCTATAGGCGCATATTACTAATGCACTCATTAAATTATGAAAATAATAATAATAATAATAAATAAACACTGTGACATTGATTTTAGCTTGTCAATGGCACTGTCTATTTCAGTTGCTTCAAAATAGCAACACCTAGTTTTCAGACCAGTATGCCTATGTGTGCAAATAGGTGCAAAGGCATTTGCTATTTAAACAACATGGTGCAGTACGGTAAAAAGGTAACTGTGTCAGGCTGAAAATAATAAAAAACAAAAACAAAAACACGCTAGCATCACACCTTGCACCAGGTGTATGATAGGCCACTTAAATTATAATGGAGATGCTTGATAATCAACTTTTGAGCACAGCTTTGGGTTATCGCATGTCCTCTGAAGCCGATCAATGGGTTTTTGTAACAAAAAATATTTCTAGTTTTCAAATTATAACAAATATATTTTTCACAAGAGCGCAGAGTTCCGGCATTGTCATTGGCTATGTCATACGGTAGTGCAAAAACAAATGCATTCCACCATGTAACACACAAGTAGAGTTATTGGCTATAGCATTATTTTTAAGAGAAACATTTATGTAAACATAGCATGATTCCTTGAGAGGTATATGTTAGCGGTTTGAAATGGCTAATGCAACTCTGGCCTAGACACTGCCCGAAACACACATTTTAGAGTAAAATTACTATATTTTTCAGACAAACAGCTACTTAATTATATGCAAACATATTATGTTCTTTTTTGGCTTTAGGAGAGTCAAACATTTACATACAGCACTGTGAAATGAATCATGCAAGGTGATTTGCTAAGGTAGTAATTGCAGCAGTCATTTTGTTGATATCTGGGCCATAATTTAACGTCTTAACCCATTGTGCGCTTGTGTTGTTAGTAGACTAAAAGCTCCTGTTTATCATCAGCTTTGCTTGTTTGCAATCCTAAGCTAATTTATGTTGCTCTATGCAAATGGTTCGGCTGCGTCTGTGTTAATCTGTGCATTGACAGTAGATCAGAACTTTCCCTCTGCACTTTTATGGGATTTTATGCAATTAAAGTGCAATTTATACACTACAATTTTTTTAATGTAAAAATAATTCACAATATAATTGTTTTACTGTGTCAAAAAAGGTACAACGCAATACCCTAAGCACCTTCGAATGGCTACTGCTTCAATGACGGTGTTGTACTATTTTTCCAAGAGCATAGTGTACAGTGCATGTGTTTACTTTGAGTGAAGAATTGTTTAATGATGAAAGCGGCCATTTTTACCATTATGGACATACTGGGCAAATTTAAATAAAACAGAAAAGTGTGAAAACATTCTGGCAATTTGCTAATAAACTCCATTTAGAAGGCTTGGACACAGTCATCGATTTCACCATATACAATAAAATGAGATCACATCTGATGTATCAGATTCATAATGTTTACTGTGAGGAAAAGATGGAAGTTCCCATAATATACACATTAAAGGGTCCCACATATCAGATAGCATCCGGTTTACTACGATGATAAAAAGCGCTGCATCTCATCTTCACTCATGTGCGCACTTCAAAGCATCTGCTTTTGTGCCAGCAGACCATGTTGATGAAGAATGTTGCCTCCTTTTCTCACTCGCCCCTGCAGCTATTTCCACCTCCCTTTCCCACCTCTTTTCGAGGCCAGTCCTTCCTGTTTCCGTCAGACAGCAGCTTATCTGCATTAAAGAAGCTGTCACTGACACCCCAGCACTGGAATACTGGAAACAAGTCTGGCACTTGGTGTCGGTTCTGTGTGAATGAAACTGCAGTAGATAACATGAAACCTGGTGAGCCATAAAGAGTCAGAGAATGCTGGTCTTATCTGGAGAAACACACAGAGAGACGCTTAATCCATTACGACTGCAATCATGCCCCCTAAGAAACACACACCCCCACACATAGACCTGATAACAAACCCATACATCATCCAGTTCAATTATCTATCGATCAGAAAGCCATTAAAATGTAAATATAAAGCATCAAGTGTGTAAACAATATTGGTTGTCTTTCTCAAATTGTACATTAAATGAATAGTTTACCCACCAATTGGTATTATTTAATAAAAACTGTTATTTTTATATCATTGTAGGCTCACAGCAAGAAGGTTCTTGGTTCAAGGTGTGGAGTTTTATGATGGGATGTTATTGGTTCGTGCAATAAATCCCGCCCCTTGTTTTTGTGTAGCTCTAGTTCTGAATGAAGAAAATGATGACGCTATTGACTAATCATAAAGTAAAAAAGAAACATGAAATGGCTTGAAAACATAATGGCTGTTGGTTTTTACTGTGCATCCAGCTTGATGAAGTTAATCTTCGTGCCTCTGACAATATTTGTGACAGGGCTTTTATGACGATGACTCAAAGTTGACTATTTAAAAAAAAACAAAAAAAACATTAAAACTGCCTTGTTGGCCTGTGGCTATTTACACTAACTTTGCCCACCAATGTGTGATTACAAAGCATTATAAAAGACCAGTGTAGGTGTACGGAGGGATTAATTGTCTCAATAAGATGACATCTATTTAAATGTGGATTAAAATGGTAATTTACACTTAATATGTTATCACTGTATACTGTTTTATAAGGTGAAGATAATTGCCACCGTTTGCAATAAGTATAATATAAATAGCAAACAGCTGCAAAAATGATGTTGCCATTATCATGTGACACATCGGTATCAGTTATGTCACTGCCATTCACAAAATTATTTATTGTGGCTTCATGGTACAGTATAGTGCAGGGTTTCTGGAGGTCCAATGCACAGCGGAGTTTCGCATCAAACCTGATAAAACTCACCTACCTTTGATTTTATAATGATCCTGAAGAAGCTGATTAACATGCTCAGGTGTGTTTGATTAGGGTTAGAGCTAAAGTGGATCTTGTGGGCCAGATTTGAGGATCCCTGGTATAATGTCTACTGTGTGTGCACTTCAAAATCTAATGGGAAGTAGTACGTAATCTTGGTACTTTCAGCCTACTGTTATATGCAACAGAGGTTCATTGGAAAACATGCTTGTGGCAACACTTCTGCAACACAGATATTATGTACATTGCAATTTACAGTTTAAAGTGAAATGTGTGAAAAGTGTCGCTAAAACACGTTAAATACATGACCAAGTCAACATTTTTACAGTCATATTGTGGCAGGATGTACCTTTAATCATGGTTAACAGCAGCTGGCACCATTTACTGTTTTTATGTAAGTTGTCTATATGGAAGTTGCGAGACCACTTACTCTCTAGCAATGATGTTGATGAATAAAAATTTGGGCAAGAAATTCACAATTAGTGGGGTCCCTGCTTTACTCCTATCTGCCTCACTGTGTGTATGTCCGTGGTCCTGTTGGTGTCGCGTACAGCATCTGGGAGACTGGTTAGTCTGCATTCATCCGTGAGACTGCTTTGCATTGATCGAAATTGATTAGCTTGATTCTTCAGCGTCACATGCCATTTCTGTGGTTTGCGTTCGAAAATCGGTCACATCTGTAAAATGTACTGCCTTTCGGGCTGTCCCTGTCACCCCGTGGTCAGACCTTTCATTTTCCCCAGGAAGGTGTTTTCTTTGGAACAGATCTTGCAGTGGTTTACACCGATGCCTCCACCACCGGATGTGGGGCCATGCTCGACAGGCTTGCAGTGTTCCCCAACTGAACTAGAACACTAGAACATCAACTTCTTATATTTGCTGGCAAAAACAAAATGCCTTGAACCATCTCAAGTGGGGGCTTATGAGGCTAGCACTTGCTGGTTTGCATGTACAACACATAAATCAACTGCCAAGTCGGTCAACCTGCCTGCCACTTTTTCCTCTGTAGTCAGAGGCATCTGAGGTAGCTTCTTACCAGACATCCCTGGCTTGCACAAGTGGGAAGCCAACAAGCTGTCACAAGCTGCAATCCCCGAAGAATGGAAACTCCATCCCCTGATGGTCCAGCTGATTTGGATTGATTCCTCAGAGATAGGATCTACTGACTCAGAGATGGGGCACCCTCTGGCACCTTCATCCAAGACTCTGGAAACTACCTGGACGGAATGTGGGGGTTCTAGGTGACCTACCTCAAGAGGTAGTTGACACCATCACTTCAGCAAGAGCACAGTCTACAAGACACGCCTTACGACTTGATGTAGAACCTGTTTGTCGAATGGTAGTCTTCTCACAGAGAACACCCCCAAAGATGCCTGATTAGAGCCTTTTTGTGGAGGCAGTATTCCCAGTCCCAGCTTTGGTTGGGTTTGTTAGAACTTCTCCAGTCCGTACTCTAGACCCTGTCGAGCTTCTCCATCCTCTCGGTAGTCAGATGTGGTAATACGTCCATCCAGGCCCTCACTAGATGAATTAATGAGAACAGGTAGAGAGGATTGGGTTCATTATGTAGAAATATAAGTAGATGCAAAATGTGTCCATGGCATAGCCTCCAAACTCATGTTTCCCCAGCAGACCTTCTGCCATTTTCCAAGAGGGTTACAAGCATCCTTAATTTTCCATATGCATCTAAACTGTTATTCATACGTGTAGTGCTTCTGAAACCTCCTTTGGGAAGAATGGAGCTTCTCCAACATTCATGTTCCAAGTAGATTGGGCATGTTTTCCAGTGTTATCCAGTGACATCTCCATTCCCTCCTTTTACAGAAGCTCAGGTCTTCATTCAGTGTGAGATGAGGCTCTGAGAGAAGTGTCTTTGGTTTATTAACCATCTGCCCTGTTATGAACCCACTTTCCTTACTACAACCAAACACAAGCCTTTTCATTAGATATGTCATCCTCAGATCTTGACTAGAATTTATACAATCTTCCTGCAAAAACAAAAGCTTGTTTTCATGCAAAGTTGTTTTAATTTGCACAGCAGGGAGCAAAGCAGACAAACAGCCCATAATATAAGCAGTTTAGTACGCAAACCTAAAATCATATTCTGCAAACATTCGCCCAAATTTATCCATGCCTTTATCTTTAATGAGAAATTTACCACTTTGCATTGATCAACTTAATCAAATGCACCTTTGTCTCCGTACTGCACAAACAGATTTATTTAAATTTCACAAAAAGCGGCCAAATATGACATTTTCACTTCACTTATCAGTAATGAATGTTTATAGTTTATGCTAATCTATTTAAATGTGTTGTATGTAATTTTAGGGGTTTTAAAATGCTATCTGTTTGTTCAGCCAGTGAAAGACGTTGAGTGTTTGGATAGTCTGTTTGAAAACTGTCATTATTTTTCTGTTTGATTAAGTGAAGTGGCACAGAAACTGCACGCTGCACCTTTAAATGTTTTTTTCGTCTGAAATGCCATATTCTCACAAACATGTTTTGAGCAATTAAATCAAATGTGAAAGAATACATAAAGTTTGTTTCTTGAACTCAAAATATGTTTTAGTCCAGTCAGTGGTGTAGAACAAAAGCCGCACTACTATCTTCGTACCTCTTTTTTATGTTGTAAATACCAAATGTTGACTTCTTATTGACTATAGGCTTCATTTGGAAGGCAGTACCTGCGTTGTAAGACCATTTCAGTTTCTATCATTCATTGGCATTCAAATGGCCCATTTATGTGCTATATATTGACTTTGTCTTTGTTTCATGCACCTCTCAACAGTCACACACTATTATGTTATTTAAGTAGCTATTTGCTGAAAGGATTATCTTTAGGGTAACATCCGAATAAGTATCTGTGCCATTTTCACCTTCACTGCACCCTAACACTTTTTCACAGATTTGTATACTTGGTGCTTTAATGGCTGTGACCTGCACAGGCACTTGCTTTTATTGAATTTAGAGAGTAAGTACATTTTTAAACATGTTTCTATTTGTAATAACATCAGATTGATATTTACTCTGATTTATATTTTGAATCATTGCATATAAAATTATTGTATTTTGATGTAATATACTACTTTTTCATTAAAGTTGGTTATTTAATATTGTATTTAAAATCAATATATCCTAGATACAGCATACAGTATTTAATAAAAAGCATATTCTTCACAAATGTGTAAGATTTTACTCTATCATAAATGTCAGTATATTTAGCAGTGAATTTGAGCAATATTTTAAAGGCAATAAAAGTAATTATTATTAATTAAACTATATGAAAAACATTTTTATTAAGCTAATCGCATTCAGTAAGGGTAGTTGCCTTCTAACACAACATCCTAACTAACATGGAGTGAAGTGGTGGTCTCATCTATAAGATTACACTTGTAAGACTCACTTAATCCATTAAATTAATCCACTAACATCTAAAATTAATCCATTTGTGCCTAAATTTTTCAGAATGGTTTCATGTATATAATTGTGTAATTTTCCTAGGATTTTTTTTTTCATGAAAATCATATTTGAATGTGTGGCAACTATAGTTGCTAGTGGGCAAATATATTGTATGCACCCCTCAATGTCAAATTTGAAAAGGAAGAGAACATTTGGAAGCAAACTCAAAATAACTGCTTTGAAAAGACCAATCTTTAATCATAAACAAATATATTATAAATAAAATAAATTTTTACATCTAGCAAAAATTTTTGCATCTATCTGATAATCTCTTAAATATGAAAACTGTCTCAGATTACTTGACTATAATCTTGTTCACTGAAAAAGCGGGAATGAGATGCTGCATATCAAACACACCAAGAATTGTCTTAAATAACCTCGGTAGGTGACGTCATTTGATTATGTGCACCTGATGGTTATATCAGACGTGAGATGTACACATCTTCAGCTTACATCCATCCATCGATCGCTGATCTGACTCACCCTAGCACACCAACAATGCGGAAAACCTCAGAA
The DNA here is from genome assembly GCF_018831695.1 of Puntigrus tetrazona. Lineage (NCBI taxonomy): Eukaryota > Metazoa > Chordata > Actinopteri > Cypriniformes > Cyprinidae > Puntigrus > Puntigrus tetrazona. The sequence continues at coordinate 3,577,042 of NC_056714.1, read as the reverse complement.
GTCACTAACCTACTAGAAAAATTATTATTTCAGACAATATTATAAGTTAACCAAGATTAACATTTATTTTACCAGGCAAGAACAGTTTCCAAATTGGTATAATTGATAAACATTTGCACAACTGATCAGCAGTACAAAAATAACACAAAACAAAATAAAACAAACTTAAAAGGTCAGTATACCTTGTCTTTGTACATTGTTTGTATGATGGTGTTTGGTGTATGAGGACACACACTACGGGCCAATCTGGCTACAGAATCGTGCCTTGTTGTGTTTTGTCACTTTCCTTATATACTCAGACAAGACAAAGAGATACCAAATGTAGTTATAAAAAGGAGCTGTGTTTGGGTTCCCGTACTCCAGTGTCACACCTGGCTGGAACATGTTCAGAGACCCAAAAGGAGGACACACCTCCTTCTCAACAGAACACAGTTCTATCAAGTTCTTAATCTTCTCCATAATATAAGTGATTACTGTGAAATTGAGACCAATTTACCAATCGCACTGAGACCTTTCAAATGAGACCAAACATGAGAGTGAAGAACAATAGGTTCATAAGACACATGACATATAATGCCTTATTCTTAATGAACTTTAAACCAAGTCCTTTGGGCAGAAGGAGGGGAAGCAGGAAGAGCAGAGGTGAAGAGTTTAAAGGGGACAGGAGGCGGTCAAACCCTGGCCAATCCCAGCAACACCGACATGGGCTTTCAAACAACCAATGTTGCACCAGGAGTGAGAGTTCAGCCGCTTGGGCATGGGCTGGGACATGGGGCTGATACTGCCAGTCAACTTCTGGGCAGCAGATATGGAGGACAGTCCCAGGCGAGAGAGAATCTCCCTCTGCACCTCCAGGAATTTATCTGCAGCTTCAGGTGGGAGGGAGAGGTAAGCGCAATAGGCTTCGCCAGTGAGGAGGGGAGCCAGCACCCATGCCCAGTTATCCGGGTGCCACCTTTCTGCTCAGGCCATCTTCTCAAACATTTTTAGATATGCCTCAATGTCATTGTGGGTGGACATTTTTGGCAGGAGCCTTGTGGCTTGGATTCGGGGGTCAGGCAATGAAGAGTGCTGGGCTCCAGCGGTCCTGAGGGCATCGAGTTCCTGTTCCATCTCGCCCTGTCGAGTGGTCAGGTATTCCACTTGTTGTTGTTAGTGGATGCTGACCTCGGTGAGCTGCTGTAGTGCCTCCTCCATCTCGGGAAGGAGCGCATCGGTGTACTGCTGAGAACCAGGGAGAAAACTGAAAAAAAATTGTGGTAAGATGAGATCACTTGCCGGTGATTTTTTTAATCACTTGCCTGCAATCTCCACTAGGGTGACAGGGTGAATAATCACATGACAAGGAGAGCTCAAACAAAATCCCTGGAGGGTGGATTTTATTGACAATAAGTGATAGCAAAGGTGCAAAGTGTCCCAAACTGTGTCCCAGGTGCTGAGGTTCGGTTTTTCTCCTTCTCTCTCTCTCTCTCTCTCTGTGTGGTGCAGTTTATACTTCATAAAAATTGTCTGTCTTTGGGAAGGTTTGCCTTCACCATGCCTCTCTAAAGTAGAATTATTTGGTTCTTTAATTGCATGCAATTAAGATATAAAGCATGGATAACATCGTGAAAAATACTTACAAAAGGAAAGTGACAACTATAACCTGTAGCAACTATAGTTGTCGGTGAGCTTAAGAGATCTACTTATCTACTTATATACTACAGTTAATTTTGGAATTGTCTTCCATGTCTTTTCGGTATATACAAATATATTGTAGTCAACATTTGAATTGGATCAAAAAAACTTAATCAAAGTTGTCATAAGACAAGAAATCATTTTGGTTTAGGTTTTAGGACAACCTTTTTTTAGGTTTTAGGTTTTGATCCACTTGTTGACTAGTCTACAAGTATAAAAGTTGTTCTGTCTATCAGAACAGCTTTTATGCCAGAAGTGTACAGAGCTATTATGTGACAAATTGCATAAAAAATGTTATTGGAGTCAAAATAACAATGAAAAGTTTGTAAAATGATGTTAATCACTGATTGCCTTTCTGGCTTTTTGGGTGATTGTGACTGTTTGGGTGAAATGCTGTCCACAACACAAAAAAGACCTGACAAAAGCAGGTGAGTGTTTGATAATGGCCGGTACACTGATCTATGGGTCACAAAACAGACTGCAGCACTGAATTAGGACCAGCCAATTTGTTCCATTTGTCTCGTATTCACAGCCTACTACTCACAGCTCTGAGCACCGCCTGAAAAACAGGATTAGCAGCCTCTAAATAGCAGTCATTCAAAAGAGAGCTTGGATGCACTCAATGCTTCCAATTACTGCCACATCTAATCTGGGATACACTGCAAAATTAAATTTAAAAAATACAAATATATGCACAAAATCCTGAACACTGATGGTATCACTATTTTGGTATCAAGTTTGGACCGATTAAATGATTCCTTCTGTCAGTCATATTTAAATGAACGAACGGCCAATGAACAAGCAATTTATAAACAACCTCTAGCTATAGTCCATAACATTATTATTTATAAATGTGTGTGCATTTATTTCCTTATTTATTTATATATGTGAGCAAATACTCTTGGTACGTTTCTCAGAAGGTAGAATTTTTCTTAAATCCTAAAGGAGCATTTTACTCTGAATGTCTGCAAAGACCTGCTGTCATATCTTAGCATCGGGCTATGTGAGTCTGTAGGGGAATACACCAGAGGCCATTTTTTGTGTCCATTTGTGAGCCTACAGTAATTCATCACTCCTCTCTGCTCCCTCTCTACCCCGTCTGCTCTAATTGCCTCTCCAATTTAGGTTTGCCCCACAGACCTGTCAAGACCTGACCTTGCTCATGGACTCAATACTGATCCTCCTAAAGGCCCGGAGAAGCAGCTGCAAACTATAAACGCAATAATAATTAATTAATTTGTAATTACCCAGTACATTTAGCCTACAGTGATATTACGATACTATAATGATGTTTATAACAAATATTACCAGTTTATTTTATTTAATTATGCAATTATCAATACTAACTGTATCTGTTTGCAAATAATTACCTGTGCAATCTTATTAATTCATTACGCTCAAAGCCATACCTCTTGTATGAAGTTGTGATAGAATAAAAGAATTAGTTATTAGGATTAGAATAGCATATTTACTCATAATATGAACTAACATTGTGGGATGTGATTACCGCAAATCTTAAACATCAATCCCTCTGGAGACTATTAGCTTCTATCATTTTATCATATGTAACAAATTGGGTACGTTAACCAAAGGGCCAAAATGTATTTATTTATTTATGTTGTTACATTAATGCCAACAAAATTACATTTATTTATTTAGCTGATACCTTTATCCAAAGAAATTTACAAATTAGGAAATACAACTTAAGCAATTAATCCTAAGAAGGCTGTAACACGAAAAGCGCTGCAATACAAAGATCCAAGATTGTTCAGAGAAGTACGGATGAGATTGAGTTAAGTGAGAAAAACTGAAAGAATATTTTAGGAGGGTTTTTGCACATTAACAAGTCAGTCAAGTGCTCAAGAGATTTGAGACATTTCCGAAAACATCTGAAATCAACGTTGGATCTCTTTAGGCATGTGTTTGAACTCAGTCAGTAATAAAACTAATTTTGCACTTTACATTTGTGATATACTATAAGAGCATTTCAGACCAGTTTACACACAACAGCTCTTATTGGCCTATGACAGCTGCACACACATACACAAACATATATATATATATATATATATATATATATATATATATATATATATATATATATATATATATATATATATATATATATAAAAGTCATTGTACATTTTCATTTTTGGTGACTATGCTAATTTGTGTTGCATTTGGTATATTACGTTGGTCTGTATGTAAAATGAGATGTTCCATCTGTGTTGTGTTCTTTAATTTGTACATTGCTAGTAGGCCTAAATCACCCACATAAATTTCAACACCCCTCGGCAATGTTTTAGAATTGTTTAGTAAAACTGGCTAAAATAATCCTGTCTCGCATGCATTTGAGCAAGACAAATTGTGAGGTTACACACAAACATTAGTTGAATAAGTTGTTGCACCTGAAACTCTAAATTGGCATAAACATTTCAGAACTTTTTCTGAAACTGGACATGCCAGCAGTCACTGGCACTTGTTTAGCCAGAAATTGCCAGTTCTCCATTGAAAACGGATGGGATCATGTCGTTTTGTCTCTGCATGTTGCTGGCAGTGTGAACGGGCTTAAGAGAGACAGAGGCATAGAGTGAATGCACAATCACCTGCTAGGGAAGTTAGGAGCTAAGGAACAGTTGATCACACTACCAGCACACCAGTGACACACACCCCAAGAGATAAAGTCCACGAAGGTTAGTGTCACAGTAAAACCAAACAACCATACAGAGACGAGGGAGAAACACACACACATACACACAAAGCCCATACTAAAACCTAGCAATCTCTCCCCAGCAGGACAGCGGGACAACACATTTAGAATTATTAGAATAGTCACTGGAAACAGCAGTTGGTTGACCTCAACAATATCACTCAAAAAAACACTGTATTGTTTGCCCAAAGAAAGTATCTAAGCAACACAGAGGACAAGCCAAAACAGGATACAAGAAAATTTGTTTAAAATGTACAACACTTTCATATTAACCGTTTCTAAATGTAAATCATTTGTCTATGAAAAATACAGCCAGCTGATTCTATTTTATTTATGATCAGTTAAATTAAGTTTTCAATTGCAATTTAAAAGAGCTGCTTCACTTGCAATTTGCAAGTCAATTGCACAATGGCGCAGAAAATCTTAGGCAGGATATGTTTGCAGATTTACACCTGGAGCGATGTGTGACTTAAATGTTACTCCACCCCAAAATTAAAATATTTAATTATAATTAATAACTTACCCCCATGTCATTCCAAACCCATACACGTTTTGTCGGTCTTTGGAACAAAATTTAAGATATTTTGGATGAAAATGGGAAGCTTGTGACTGTCCTTTTCTCGTAGCTTCGTAATGTTAAGGTTGAAACACTGATGACAGATGGAGCACTCAGACGATGATTTTCATACTTTTCTGGACATTGACAGTGTATTTTACTTGGCAGTCACAATCCAGGTTTTCATCCAAAATATCTTATATAGTATTGTGTTCCAACTAACCTTTTATAGGTTTGGAACGTCATGAAGGTGAGTGATTAATGACAACATGTTCATTTTGGGGTTTAACCCTTTAAGTGCCCAAATGCAATATGGAGCCTCTGTAGAAAAAAGATAAAGATAGCTCTTTCACAAGTATTGTGTTTACTTTAGAAATTCACTCTCGGTCATGTTATCCTACTGCTATTCCCCTTGACATGAATGCATGGCCAGTGGATTCATTCGCTGGTTCGCTGTGATGAGGCAGATCACAGGCAGCGCCTCTGGGAGATGTGTGTCTCGCCATGTTACCTGGGCCCTCAGCCAGTGGCCTCATTCCCAATGACACATCAGCCTTTACAACACCAAATAACAAGGAGTAAATCAGATGCTGTAATATAAACCACTGTCTTTTTTTCTTTTTGAAAAGTGATTGTGAATTGCATTAAATTGAAGACAGTTTAAAGCTACAACCATCTCTTTGTCCAGCTAATGACAAATGGGAGGTTGCCTTCAGAAAGCATGTTAGAAAACAGTCATTATATTTTCAATTCAGTTTGTGGATGCTGAAGTGCAGAATTGACACCATTTACGTTAAAAGCAAAAAAACTAAAGATAAACAAAAAGAAAGACTCTATTGAAGCTGTACATTTAAATTACTTTAAGATGATCAACAGTGCAGGTAAAGAAAAACGACAAGAGAAAAAAGACCATTTTCTAAGCAAAAGCTGATGTCTTTTTCCCCCGCACTGGCAGATCACGATGTAACCTTCAGCAAAAAAAAAAATACACCTAATGAATGCATGAAGCTGACATACCACACTCATTGTGCAAAGAGTCCTGGCTGTTTAACAACTTGTTTCGAAAATCATTCTTGGAAAAGAACCAAAGTGTTGGTTATGAGAGGCAAGGGACAGCAGGTGCTATTTTTCAGTAGTGTATTTACAGAGGAATTAGGTGGTAATGCAGAGATTGCTGAATGATTTCTTTAGCTCTAGTTTGTTTTGCAAGTGGGATGAAACCAAATCATCTGGCGCTCACAGAAACTCATACCGTTTCCCACAGATAGTAAAGAAAAAAACAAAGCAATTTTCAAAGCTTTTGCATTTTGGGTCAAAGATTAGCAATACCAAGCTTATTATTTTTCCACAAAAACAATAATGAGAATAGTCAACAACATTTCTTAGCCCAAAGCTGGATTTACAGTCTAACTTTCAGATTAATATAACAGTATATAGCAGCCTCACAGTGCCTGAAAAAATTTAAATAATGAATCACACATGCTAATGCAGATGATGATATTTTCGAGAATGACTTACATAAGACATTTTTGGTTCTTTGGCTATTTGTTTTTTTTAAATAATATTATATACTCTCTATTATTTTAATTCTGTGAAGAAAAAAACTGCATTATTTTATTAAACATCTGACTATTTCCACTAGAAGAATGGTATTTGAACAACCTTTCATTCATATTGGGTTAGGGTTAGGCCAATTCATATATAAAAAAAAATTTAAACTACCAGTCAAACTTAAAAAAGAGTTAGCACAACTTAGATCAGTAAACCTTTTTTTTATTTTACTGAACTTAAAAAAAAAAGTTTTTTCTTGAAGTTCCAAGTAGGTATAACTGTAGACCAAAATGCGGCTGGAACTCCAAAAATGGGCAGAACTTACATAATCGGATGGGGTGTCTTCGCACAAAGACTTGTGCCATTGGCTGGCTTCCAATAATTCTTGACTTTTTCAAAATAAAACATTTTCCTACCTTGTCAAAAAAAGATTCCTACCGATCGCTGCAAAGGAGGGCGAGTCAGAAGGTTCCGGAGATGAAGCGTCCACAGGGTGATTCACCGTGCTGGATACGGATCCAGAATTGGTTGCTATGCATGAAGAACTCACTGGGACATGGACGGCACCTTTCACTGTCAGAAACTGTCCCTGTGGTTCTTGCTCCCTCACCACTCTGGAGTGGTCGGTTGCAATGCAGTTGTGTCCAAACACCGTTTCCACTTGGCGCGTAGAGCCTGTGATTCCCTCCCGGGACTGTAGGTACTCAGCAGCTCTGATCTGCAATACTTACACAGCCTTTGGAGAAGCTGTGTCTGCAATTTACAGTTCACCCGGCGTCCCCCAGGTTCAGCGGTGTCCGCTTTACATCAGTGAACGATACGGATGCCCCTGTATTATGTGCAGAGATTGCGGTTCCTCTAGTGAAGGATGCGATAGAGCCGGTCCCTCCAGGCAATGTGAGAACAGGGTTTTACAACCCTTACTTCATAGTGCACAAGAGAGGTGATGGGTTACATCCGATCCTGGATCTATGAGTGTAGAACCGAACGCTTCACAAGATCACGTTCAAGATGTTGATGCAGAAATGCACATTTCAGTGTGTCCGTCCCCAGAATTGGATTGCAGCAATAGACCTGAAGGACAGGCACTTTCATGTTTCGATACTTTCGCGCTACAGGCCATTGCTGATGTTTGCATTCGAAGGTCAAGCATATCAGTACAAAGTCCTACCTTTCGGGCTTTCCCTGTCACCCTGTGTCTTCACGAAAGTTGCAGAGGCTGCCCTCGCTCCACTAAGAGAACAGGCATTCGCGTTCTCAACTACGTCCCAAGCCTGTTGGGTTTTCAGGTCAACCAGGAAAAGAGCAAACTCAGGTTTAGAGGATCTCTTTTCTTGGGATGGAGCTGGATTTGGTCGAACAAACAGCACGCCTCATGCAGGAACGTGCTCAGTCGGTGTTGAACTGCTTGAATATGTTCAAGAGCAGGATATCGGTCCCACAGAAGTATTTTCAGAGGCTCCTGGGGCATATGGCAGCTGCAGTGACAGTCACACAAATGGGGCTGCTTCATATGAGATCGCTTAAACATTGGCTCCACGGCTCCAGGAGCCTGTTCATCGAGTTGTGTGGCCCAGCTACGTGCACAAGGTTCCCACCACTCCGTTCAGAGATCAGGTGAACCTTCAAGCGCTGCCCCTACAGGAGGCAGACCCAGCACTAGCTTTACTCTGTCCCGTCCGAGCACTAAGATGCTACATTAACTGAACACAAAGCTTCAGGACCTCCGACCAGCTCTTTGTCTGTCACAGAGTTCGGCAGAAGGGGAATGTCATGTCTAAGCAGAGGATGGTCCACTGGATCCTGGGCCTTACAGGGGTTCAGTCTTTTTGCATCCGAGATAACTTGTGTTCTGACAAGATAGTGAATGGAGAGGCAGCTTGATAGCCAAGAATTTTTGGTTGCTAATGTCATAAATTTAACTCCTCCAGGCTGAGCTTCCGGGAGAAATAGGGGCATAGATAGAGTCGAGCTGAGATAGGACTGCTCCTACACCAGTGGCAAGATGGCTAGGTCCAGGCTTCTATAACACAAGCAGGCTCTACACAGGAGGTGAGTAAAACAATAAAAATGTATTGTTTATTGCGCACAGCAGAGACAACAGCAACTGGAGGTGATCGTGAAGGTGAGAATACAGTTTGTAGACAAGTTGGAACTTTGCAATGATTAGAGTAAGTATGTTTTTCTTTCCAGGAACAAAGGACCTCAGAAGGAATGAAAGGAATACAAAGAATAGACACATCATATCCGCTGGAGGCTTTGGAGGTGACACAGGAGACAACAGGAACTAAAGGAAAACACAGGAGGGAGGTAGTTTCATAGCACTGTAGGAGAGAGATATTGACTCCACTTCATAGATGCAAGCCTGGACAAGCCTGACTGTGATGTGGTGTGTGACTTTATAGTTCTGTTGACTACAGTAGTGTGCTGATGGGGTGCAGGTGTGACTGATTGATACTCAAGGAAGTATTACCAACAACTACCAGATAAACAAGCAGCACTACAGCACTACAACGCATAATTAACCTTTATACAGGTAATTATATACTCTTTTAATCAACATAAACATTTGAACTGTACCTCTAACCATATATCTAAATACATACGTTTCAAATTTTAAATCAAAATTTTAACTGCTCCTGATTGAAAAATGAAAGCTTGCTAAGTAGTTCTTTCAACAGTCTGCTCAAGTTAATTATTTCTTTTAGGAACATGAACAAACTGTGTATTACCATGATAGCTCAGAATAACATGAGATTTGTGCCCCAAAACATTTCAGCAGTAAATTATTCTGTTGACTAAACCAGCCTTGCCATATTAGGAATTTATTAGTAAAATATAACAATTTATTTGTTCAATAAATGAATTTAATTTTAAAGTAGTAATTTAAAGCTTTCTATGGATAGCCTATATTTATTTTATTTTCTGTTTATGTGAAGTGCTTCTATTCTAGACAGAGATTGCAGAAACCTTATTGTTTGGTTTACTTTCACCTTCATGAACAAAAATTACAGTGTATTTAAGTTACTAATGAAAAAAAATAAGTGTTGATGCTGGTGCCAAGTTTAACAACACACATTTACGTGTGTTAAATATTTTAACTAACATTGTAATGGCTAGAACGTTTTTATTTTTGTAGATTCTTTTAGGCAAATTGTGATGGTTTCAACATACACAAACACTGGCTATGATCCACGTGCTGGACGCAAAAAAAATCCAATATAAATCCTGCAGGTGCCCCTGCTGTAGATGTTTGAAGCTGTGAACCCGGTGCAATATATGGTGATGTGCAGTGATGTAAAGTTAACCACTCAAATGATGAAGTCAAAATATTGAGTTTACTCAACTTTTAAAAAAGTGTTCACTTGACTTAAAAACATTTAAGGGGTCGTATTATGCTATTTCAAGTTTTTCTTTCTCTTTAGAGTGTTACAAGGTGTTAGTGCATAGATAAGAGATCTAAAGTCAAGTCAAGTAGTTTTTAATTGTCATTTCAACTACATGTAGGTGTGCAGTACATAGTGAAATGAGACAACGTTTCTCCAGGACCTGGTAGACTCACATCACAACGCAAGACAAAAACTCACATAATGAGCTAAGACAATAGTGTCTTAGCCACATTAAGTGCAAAGTGTGCAGACTAGTGCAAACAGCAAGGGAGTAAAGTGCAGAACCCATTGTGCAAACAGTGCAAGGACAAAAACAGTACAAAAAGAACATAAGACAACAATAAATAAATACAAAGTGCAAAGACTAAAGTTTTAAAACCAAAGAGATGAAAGTTATGACTTGTCTTTCTGACACACAACCTTTAAGATAAATGTTTTTTTTATTAAAAGGAACCTGCTACTTACTATTCAAACATGACTTTTCAGTAGTGTTGAGTAATGCTTGTTGTTTGTCATTTCTCTGATCACGAATGAAGACATTGTGTTATGTTTACACGGTGCAGTGCAATATGTGAAAACACAGTAATAAGTCATTGTAAGTCACTAAGTCATTATGTCTTCACTGGATGCAACAAATGCCTCATTTTTAATGGCTTTTATTGTTTTTGTATAATAGCGCCATATAACAGCATCACGTTATGGTAAAGAGCGTTACATTTTCTTCACACCATTGTGGTATTTGGTCAATCACAACACAATGGATAGCACAATGGATCAGAGGATACCTCGCTTTTTTAGAACAAAGAGCTTCGTACCAATCAAACCTTTCAGGAAGTCGGGCTTAGAGGAGAAACAATAATTCACAATATGTGGAAAATCATGTGTTTTTTGAACCTTTAACCACAAGGCACTTTGCATTACACCAAATATACAAAATAATGTTCATTTTAGCAAAATCATGTGATTAACTGAGTTTAACTTAGTTCACAAGTTGGATTTTTAGAGCGATGAGTCAAGTATAGTGGGATGCAAAGTTATACTGTAGTAATGAGGTATGTTGAGATTTTCTGATATTACAAAACAGAAACTGGGCAATGAGTATGGGACCGCTAGAAGCAAATCTTCTATAATTGGGATCAATAATTGATAGCTAATGATGCCAAACAACAAACACTTTCAGTGAGTGAATTGAGGACGGCTGACCTCAGTGCTTTTATTCTGGCAAAAAGAGCAGTTTCATGAATGGTGTGTGAACAGTCTGTTGGCACAATATCAGAGGCTAGGACTGACCCGGTTGTTTTTGGTAAAACATGTCACTTGGCTATCCACAACATACTCTGGACTGTACCAATCACTGTGGTAAAAAAATAAGCAAAAAATATAAAACACAAAAAGAAGATACATTAAGGCGTGGGATTAAGGAGGGTTGACAGAACCATTGAGAATTTGCAGCCAGTTGATGGATCACTTTTGAGCGATGAATAAAGCTTTTTTGCCGTAATGATTTATCAAAAAACTTTGCATTTGTAATGTATTTTTTTAATACAAATTTGAATTCAAATTGTTAAATAGATGTCAACTTTAAGAAAAAGTTTGCCAAAAGGTGGATTCGAACCTAGATGGATTGCATCAAAATGAATACAAAACACATTTTACCATCTATGCCACTGAAACTGACAGCTAGCATTCATCTTTTCTAGCCCAACCATGTTGGTGAGCAGAGTTAGTGTAAATAGCCTTTGGCAAAAACGTGGGCTATTTAGTGTAAATATACACTCTAAATATAAAATATCAATAGAGAGATAAGATTTCTCTTATTGGGGTAATGTTCATGAGAGCTAAATGTCCACTGACCTAGAAAATGAAACCTAGAAAATGAAATAAATGGGCAGTAAAAAAGGCTATGCACTGGCTCCTAATATAAGCTTTTGTACATTGTTAACACCATGTGTCCAGAACAACATCCTGCTGAATCAATGGCGTTAGTTCCTTAATCTGACTCATTGCAAATTATTACTTTTAGTGTGTTTGACTGTGTTATATTGTACTTTAATCCTGTAGAGCAGTAGTGGCCTTAACTCATATAGTGCCTAAGACAAGATCAGACAAAATCTGAAATAATCAACAATAGAAGTTAAGCTGAAAAGCATGCATTGGAATGTGTACAGTAAAAAAATTACCTAACTAGTACCTAATAGTAGCCAATGCACCTGAAATAAAATGTATTTATCATGTAACTAAGTTATGGAACAACCTGCAATTACAGTTTACAATTATGTAACACATGTAACAGATCGAGTTACACAGCTACTTACACTTAAGTACAATCTTGAAACACTTTATTTTAAGCGGCTTATGCCTGTGTAATAGTCAGCAATTTTAATACAATTAGAAAGGTATTACAAGTATTTAAGCTATGTATTAATGGGTTAAAACTAAGTTGCAGCTAGATACACATGAAGTACACTTAAGTACAATCTTGATACACCTTAAGTAGCTGTGCATTTAAATTCATAATTACACTGTATAAAGTCTGCAACACATATGTGCAATATTTTGGTTACATAAGTGGCTGTATAACAGTCTGTAACAAATATGTAACAATAGCAGCCTATTACCTCTACATAATTACAAACTGTTTCATAATTTAGTTACATGGTAAGTACATTTTGTTTTTATGTAAGTACAATGGCTATTACTAAGTACTTACTAGGTAATTACTCTATGTTGCGTGTACACCTCAAAATAAAGTGTTAAAAAAACAACAACATTTAAATTCATATTTGACACAAAACATTAATATATGTTTTTATATAAATCATTGTGTACATATGTATACAATGTATATATATATATTTTGTACTTATATTTGAAACTTCGAAGACCTGTAATTACAGGTATACAGCTATAATTAATTTATATAGTTACATCTATAATTACACTGCTGACTCCACCTCTCTCACTTAAACCAGGGGTCACCGGGTTTGGTCCTGGAGGGCTAGTGTCCCCGCGGAGTTTAGCTCCAACCCTAATTAAACACACCTAGCTAATCAAGGTCTTACTAGGTATACTTCCAGGCAAGTGTGATTAGACAAGTTGGAGCAAAACTCTGCAGGACACCGGCCCTCCAGGATCAAGCTTGATGACCTCTGACTTAAACCTATAGGTGTATTGAACCAAACAATTCATTATTTTATTGTTAAGTACATAACTTGAGTAAAGTGGGACCACTTCTGCCTATATTAGACAGTGAGGCACCTCACATATTACCTTTAGAAATTATTACACTCTTGCTGGAGTGGAATAATGCTCAGGTATGAATACTACGCTGTTATGCAGTAAATGAACAAGTAAGAAAACATGAAAGAAGATGAGGAAAGAAGCTGTCACAAACTGAACGATACGATCAATGGAGTCGGCATGGTGAAATAAGGGCCCATCAATCTAAAATGAGCAGGATATTATCTAAATGACTGAGAATGACAGATGTAATGCATTGCTATACCTGTTAATTCTAGCCTTCATCGTTTGCCCCATTTTCCACACTGTCTTTAGCTTTTACTAAAAAACGTTTGGCAAAACGTATGGTCTCTGATCATTTAAGAGCATTTAACATAAAATGCAACACAGAACCATATAACAACAACATAAATATTGCATCACAGATACAGCAACATTTTATCATATTTCATTAATTTAGTATAACACTGTACATGTTGTTTTTTTAAAAATGTGATATGGAATAGTACCAAAGCTGAACATCTTGGAAAGCAAAAGGCCTTGATTTATATTTTAAAGAAATAAAAAGGAAATGAAAGAATGAACTGGTGTGACAATTTCAGACAAAATTAGGCCAAGATAATTGTAGTTTTGATAATGAATGTTCTAGAAAAGTCTGGTTTGTCTATTGATTTGTGGTGTTTTTATACATATGCGGCTATTAAAACCTAAAGTGTTTCTTAGGACATATTCACACTTGGCGTCTTTTTTGAAAAGTTGACAAGAGCACATTTTTAATAAAATAGAAAGCTAACAGTCTTTTGGTTACAAACAGCAGCCAGTGGCGTCTTTTGTTGCTATAACAACAGCTGCAGAAAAACACGATGGCATCTTAAGAGGCGCTCAGGACTTTTTTGAAAACACTGCTCCATTGGATTGTAATGTACAACAGACGCTGACAGTTTCAAAAAAGTGTGACTATAGCATTAATGCCAGTTTACACAAAGCATGATAACTATAAAGGTACCAATAACTTTTTGCATCCACACCAGCAAATAATATCATTATCTGTTCATTATAAGCTTAAATATATGTTTGCTGCTTTAAATTCTCAAGCTTGTGATAGCAGGATTGATTCTGATTAGTTGATGTTTCTATCGTTCATCAGCTGGAAAAATAAAATCGTTCTGAAAATGATTTCAACAATATAGTTTCTCTTTGCCTTTGACCTTATAGTTGTGGTGTCGACGCTGCTATTCTTTAACACTGACAACTGTTTTTAGAACTATATCTTTATTTTTATTGTAATTGTGCTTGGTGTGAACAGAGCTTTAGGGGTGAATCTGAAGTCCAATTATTCCCAACTATGAACTGGCCGCAAAAGTTTTTTTTTTCCAGCAATAGAGAGTGTGATATGCATTCTTGTGCAGTTACATAATACCGAGGGCAGCTAAAGAGACTCTTTAAAGCACAAGTGCATGGATGGTTCTCCACTGAACTTGAGAATAAAAGTGGCTATTTTCCACCTGCTTCAAAGTAATTAGACACATGAGGAATGTTTCAGGAACTGATCGGCTATGAGCAAAGACTACAAAGGTTACATACCTTCTGGTCTGCATACTTCAACTGCCATTGGGATGAATGGGAACACTAACAGATGCTCTCTCTGGGTATTATAGACCTCCTTGGCAGACCCAGCAGAGTTGAGTGAAGCCCACTTGACGGCCTTTAATTCATCGATAAAATAGCCATTAACTGAAGGAATAGACTATTGATTTCTTGGCTGTCCTCGACTCATTGCAAAGGAAGTCTTAAACCACAACCAAACAATAAGGCGCTGACTCAATGTAGCCCATTGAAGGCGTTTGCCAGCAGAAGCGTGCAGACAAGACGGAGCTGTTTGCGCTTGCAGTCGGATTGTGGTCCTGTTTTGCATTCCCTCACTGTGAGGTGTACCATTAGCGGGCCCTAACCTAATTAATGGAGCAGCCAGCAGGAGAGGAGAGGTGCTGAGTGCTGCTGGTAATGTGATGTCACTGCGCATTAGACTGATGGGCCTGAACTCTCGGCAGGGATACGCTGAAACGCTTTCCCTGTCACGGGCTGCTTTCCTTTGCCTCTCCGACCCCAGACAGACCCATTCTCCTCTCCCTGCTCAACACCTCACAGTGCCTCTGATTCAATCACATCTGTTCATTCAATTCTGCAGATCTCCATAGGCACGTTGATTAAATGAAACACAAATCGAGATTTTTTATTTTTTTTTCTGTTATCCACAGTGGCAGGATAATGGATGGACCTCTCTGCACTCTCTTGGTTGGTCTATGGAGTCTGTGCTGTTTGGTTTTGCTTGAGTCAGTCATGGGCAGGGCAGCAAGATTGAATCAGTCAGCAAAGTTGAATAAGTGGCTCATGAGAGGATGGATGGACTGCTAATCTGATCTGTAGCCTGTGGGCCTTGACTTTCGACTGCGGGAAGTGACCGCCTCAACCACATATTAGCCACTGTAGTCTGCTGACAAAGCCTGTTCCTAACCCCTTCTCAAGCTTGAACATCAGTCACGAACAACGAAGAGGACCCGTGCACACATTGGCAGACACTTGAAAGCACTCCTAGATTAAATTGTCACATCTCCAGTTCCTGCAGTGCCTTCCTTCCTGTCATAGGAGAGGTTCCATGTTTCACTTTGTGGCTTTTTTCCGCTTTCTCAAAAAAAAAAAATTGTAGATACGTGCAAACCACAGCAACTTTATTTTGTAGAAATTAATTATATTCTGTGAAAAAATCAGCAATGCAACAACTTTGAAAATCATGTATTTTATACCTGGTATTAGATGCAAACAGGTAAGGGGAAAAAAAGCTGAGAACATTGCATGGAATGCTCCAAAACATTGCAAAACTGCAGTGAATCAAGATATATATATTATAATATATTTGGACAAAATCCCATGTTATAATCGATAAAGTACTATGAAAACTTGGCAATGTTGACATAAAATGCAAAATGCTTGCCCTCTCTCTCTTCTCCATTCCCACATCTCCGACTTCAAATACATAAAATAATACGTAGTTAAAGAATAAAGAAAATTAAATAACCAGTTCTTTATGTACCCTTGTAAGATCAGAAGTACCCTTGTAAGACCCACCCTCTCCCTTCCTGCCAAATAAAAACACTTTCTTATTGGATCTAAGAAAATCTCACAGGTGACATATTTTGATCTCGAAAAAGTTTTCACTAGGAGTTGTCACTGAAAGGAATTGCAAAGATTGCAAACTTTAAAGTCATAGGTCTCCAGTTTTGCATTAAAGTAGAATAAATTTGATATATTTTTATATGTACAGTAAATTTTGGATAGACTGTGACATCATATTATGAACATATTTTATTGTTTGCATTCTGCATGGCTTGGGCCAAGACCCACCAGTTGAGAACCTCTGCTTTATAACTACTTGCTAAAGGCTAGCTATCAGTTTTTATCATTTTTTCACAGTTTCATTTTTCAACAGGAAACCGCTGTGAGAAGGTTGCTGTGTTGAAGAAGGTAATTGTTCTGCAGGTGCTCATCCCGTCTGGGACGCCAAATTACAGCTTGATATCAAACAGGGAAGCATAAAAATGTGTGTTTCACATGATGACAATGATATTGGCATGCTGTGATAGTGAGAGGGAAAAGATGGCAAATACGTTTGGGCATAATACTGACCTGCAGAACAGATGTGAAGTAAAACACTGCATCATAACACCGTTATTATCTCTTCCCATTTTGATCAAATTCGCCCTTTGCTTTTGTAAATTAATCCACAATCGAGAAATGCTTTGTAGACCAAATGTTCCGAGGGGGCTTGAACTATTGACTTCATTTCTGGTGAGTTCTATGGAGCTTGAAGGAAAGCACACATAGAAAATGTGCTCTCTTCATCTAATATGTCTAACTATGCACAGTCCTCGTTGCGGTTTGCGTGGTTAGCAACAGACAGTACCTCATGACACTCGATATCTCCGCTGTCAGAAGTGTGCACTGAACTGCAAAAAGACCGTCCAGAAAAACATGGCCCATCAAACTAGCTCCAATTTTCTCATGTCAGCATGAAAACATCAACGAAGATGATTTCACCTTTGTGACAGCTGGGTACTTAGGCTTTTTTCTTTTGATAAATCAAGTATTTATGTGTGCATAAGCAGAGCATTGCAAAAGTCACGTCTAGTGACCCACTTTGAGTAGCAGAGAAGGAACATACATATAGGGTTGGAAAGGTAAAGGGGGACAGTAAAACTTGAAATGGATCTTATATCATCACCTGCATGACTCTTCTTAAAATTCTTGTCACACTAAAGCATACTACTTGTGACCTAAAAGGCTCATAAAACAGGTTAATTTAAACAAAATTGTAAATTGTAAACTGGTTATGTTTGAGGTTCTTACTTTTGTCTTCATCTGGGTTCAATATCTTCATCGTGTCAGAGTTATATAGCACACCTGTGACTCAACAGTGTTTCATAATTATTCACTTTGCATTCATTTTCTATTAATTATACATGAGAATACGTTGCTTTTCTATATGACAGGCAATGTAAACTGTCAGATTATGTACTGTTACTGAGAAACGTGTACTCGGATTGAAAGTGACTGTTTTACTTTTTTTAAGTGTTTTAAGTGCGTAGAATAAATTCTCTTCCAAATAGGCTCAGCCAACGCAAATTTATAAACCAGTCTACCTCCTAGACATAACCGGCCATGCATCTTGCATTTGTTGGTAAATGCCACAAAACAGTAACCAAACAGTCATTACAAATGTGACGGCACATTCATATATTTATTTTATTTATTTTAAAATCATAAGATATAATAAATTCATGTGAATGTGTATTTGTGCATTAAATTATATGAGAAATGTGTGTATTTGTGTAATACAATGGTTCTCAAGCACTGCACATTTTATATCTCAGCTTCGTCCGACAGACCCATTTGAGGTCTTAAGGCTGTATTTGAAATCGCCCCCTATACCCTCGAACAGGGAACTATTTAAGGGGACAGACATTTTAAGTGGTGTTCGAGAAAATAGTGGATCTTCTCGAGCACGCTCATTCACTCCCACAATGCACCACAAAACAAGTGTACAACCGATGTTGACTCAAAGACTAGAGAATCCCCATAATGCAGTGTGTCACTCACCAAATGAATTATCTAATTTCGCCAGAAGATCCATCCATTAATTTTACAAAACACTGTGCATGACGTAATACAGTGTAGTAACACAGGTATAAATTAATACATTGTGCAATGTACAATAATTGATCAGTCCTTCCCGTGCACTCAGTGTCCGAATTCACTCACTTTTGTTTTCATTCACTCCTTGTGAAATGTAGGGATTAGTGAATGAGGGTATAGGGAGAGATTTTGGATACAGCCTTGGAGTCTGTACTAGTGAGCTGAACATCTGAATCAGGTATGTTTGCTTAAAGAGATGCAAGTGTTGGGGGGCCTCCGGGAACATGGTTGGGAACCACTGGTGTAATACATATTCAATTTACAAAACTATGTATAATATATTTTATTTTGTTGTGTGTATTTGTGAATTGTGAATATTTGATGCTTTTCAATTAATGAGAGTAAAATAAAAAGAAGTGGCTCAAAAACTGTTCATGAGTTTGTCTGTCTGTCCTTAGCACAAAAACCTTTGCAGCATTCGCAAAACTGTGACGAGAACTATGGTTCTGGATTAGAGCATTATTGTTACAACAGAGGCTCTCTTACACCAGAGGGAACATTCGCCTGAGTATGTTGAGCTTCATTCAGACTCCATTTTCCTCCATGCCACTTACCCGGGACTGATCACACATACACACCTGCACCTCATTACCAATCCCACCTGCACCTCATACTCACATGCATAAAACCTACACTCATTCATGCAGTCTCTGTGAAGTCTTGATTTCCCCAGGCTGTCATTACTGAGCATTTCCCTGTGCGATTCCTTACTTGCTGTCAACTTTGGACTGTCTACCCATTAATGTGATTTGTTCTCTGCCTGCCCTGAGCTGTTTTACTCTATGGATTCTTCGACTCTGTTTCTACCTCGCTGTATATACCTGTTTGCCGATGTTTGACCCTACCTGTATTGAATAGTATAATAAAACTGCAGATGGATCCCACTTAGCTTCATCACAATTAGAGTGAGTTTTTTCTTCAACAATTAGATGTCATATATGTTGTTAAAATTGGCATGAACTGGAGGTTGCTGTCAACTTTTTTTCATTGTAGTGAAGATTTTCCAGAAACTGAATACTGAATAGGGGGTATGGTTTTATTTTTGCACTCCTCTCTGTCTCTCACTCATAACAATTTTAGAGGGGTGTGTTTAAGGATATTCTGCCCAAGTTGTCAAACTGACGTCATCATAAAGGGAATGCCATTCCATAGTGGAAGTAAATGTTTGGATTTTGATTAAAAACTTTTTTTTCAGCGGATTAACTTGCACGGATTAATTAAAGAAAGGTCTGGAATAAATTGAGTTAATCAGAACTCCAAGGATCTAGCAATATTAGTTTTAATAAAAACAAAAAGCACATATTGTTTTAAACAGTGTTGGCTGTTTTTTTAAATGAAAAGTTGTTTTTAATTTTAATCATTCAAAATTGATGTATACAGTGCAAAGTTGATGTATACAGTGCAACAACAAAATTTGTGAGAATTAAAAAAAAAAATGTATTTGTTTAGACCATTTTCCATATACTGTATATAAATAACTACTCGTCCAGCTGCAGTACCAAGAAGGAGACGTCAACAGACCACTATCCATCTTAAAGTTATAAATATACACGGAATTTGGTGCTCTTGATGGTCTACACCCTGGATCCGTCAATGGACAGCGGAGAATGGCATATTCTGAACATTAAATGAAAAATGACAAATAATGCCGGACAATAAGGACTAAACAGAACAGGCTTTTAAATAGGTGGACAGACACGGGCTGAAACTAATTCACTAATAAATCACAAATGAGGACAGGAACAACCAAATATGGAAAAACAGTAACAAAAAGAAAATTAAACCAAAACAGAGTCTGTAGTATTACCTACCTCTCCTGGAAAACACGCCCCATGCTGTAAACACCAAGACAAAAACATGGGAGGTGGATGGAGTTACCCTGGAGGCTGATACGGTGCAGAGTCTTGGTAGGCCTTCAAGGTGGATCAGGAGTCTCGAGCAGCCATTGTGGATCGAGAGACTTGGGGAGATTGGGAAGCCATGGCAGGGCAGTCTTCAAGGCAGTGGCTCCCAGCCCCACCTCTCCAGATGGAGCCATACTACGCCCTCCCAAAAAATACTTGGGGAAACTCCATGGGTTCTAGGGGAACTGGTGGCAAACTTTTGCTGGTGGCAAACTAGGTGAATCTGCGAGAATATGGAATGGGAATGGCTCTCCTGATCATGACTGTGAAGCGGGATCTGTGGAAAATGGAAACAATTTGCCAGTTTCAGCTTCCCAGACACTAGTAGACGGCCAATCTCCAACTCTCCACTCTCCAGCCCCATGGTGTCTACGGGCCGATGGTAACTGGACCAAAGCTGAAAGAGCCAGACGAGGACCGCGTCATCCAGCGCAACCTCCATGGCTAGCTGAAGGAATACACCGGCGAAGGAGTGGAAGTGGAGGCTCATCTGGGTGAGGACAAGGAAGCTAGTGGCAAATTCCATCACTTTCTGTCATAGTCCACTATTCTTCCACTGGAGCATAGGAACAAAGGAGCAGGGAGACGAGCAGTATTCCAAATACACCGATCTTTAATAATATTGAAATGAAACATGACGAATAATACTGGACAATAGAACAGGCTTTTAAACATGGAACAGGTGGAAACGAATTCACTAATAATCACAAATGAGGACAGGAACAACCAAGGAATAGAAAAACAGGAACCTGGAGAAAATGTAATTAAAACAGAGTATGTAACAATATCAGATTTTATCAACAACAACAACAAAAAAATTAGTTTTTGTTCAGAAATGTTGTTTTGTTTTGTGGTAAATCTATCACATAATGCTCATTATTATTATTTATATTATCAGAATAAATTATTTTTTAGATTGCAGTTCAAATAGTATTTCATGCTGTGACTAGGGATTGGTAGCATTTATTATGTAGCCATGTGCACAAGCCAGAGCCTCTCACTCTAGCAATTTAATACTGAGTAGGACTCTAGGCTTGAAGTCGTAGAGAGACTGGACTAGGAAGAATTATCCTCATTAGGATGCAGCCTTTTGTTTGAGAAGCACTGTTTGAAGAAGTCTTCATGGATCCACTTGATCAGAAAACATGAGATCCAACCACAGACCCAAGCTGGTTCAGGTCAAAAACTTTGACAAGAGCATTGGACAGGAGTCTGATTTGGTATTAGCAGTCTCAGGTCTTGGGTAATTTAAAATAAATAACTGTTTTTCCTTACTGACTGCAGTGCTTCAGGCTGTGTTTAAATGTTGTTTACATTTGGGTCCAAGAAGGTTAAAATATAAATGCTGTCAGGTCAGATTAGACTCAGCTATAAACTTTATTGGGTCTGTCTCATGGTGGGGTTTTTACTTTTAAAATACATTTTATGGACACCAGGTTTGGGTGAAAAGTGATTTGGGCCAAATATTCAGGTCAGTAACATATTTTTGAAGACCTCTAACCCCAAGTCTTGTGCATTTTACTACCATCTTTACAGTGTTGGGCAAGCTGTGTGGGAAATGCAGTAAGCTAAGCTAACAGTTACTCTTCATTAAATTAAGCTTCGCTACACTAAAAATACATCCATGGGAAATGTAACAGGGAAAAGTAATTTATTACAGCTAAGCTATTATTTTTTTATTATTATTATTTTTATATTGAACCAAAATCATACCAATCCAATGCTCTTTCAGTGATCCATAAAAACAATCAGTCAAGCAGAAGAGTTCAGGTTAATTGTTTATTCAACAACAGTTCCCAACCAATTTGGCAACAAAGATCAGTATCATATACAGGCAATTACCTGTATGCTAGTTGTGATACAGGCAAGTGCTGTTGGCCAGAAACCTCCTACTGGTATGTGCTATTGTGGCTTTATTGTATATATTTATACAAAGGTTAGCACTTAACAATCAGGTTCAGCATTAGTGAACTACTGTAATTAACATGAACCAAAAATTTACAATAATTCTGCATTATTTATTCATCTTAACGCATTATTGAAATAATAAAAAAAAGGTTTTGCTTGCTAACCTTAATGCACTTGGAAAAAACATGAACTAACAATGAACAATTTAACAATTCAATTTTCATTAACTAAAATGAAGTAAAAAAATTAGTCATTAACTAACTTAAACTAAAATTAACAAATTATTAAATAATGTAATAATGTATTATCCAATCTTTGTGTTAGTTAATACATTATTGTATAGTGTTACCATATATATATATATATATATATACCGTTCCAGGCAGGTTTGTGAGCCGTAAGTCATAACTCACAACTTTGTAGAGTTCCAGGCAAGTCGCGCCAAAATCACAGAGCACAAGAAATTGTGGTAGCTAGACGTAAACAAACCAGCGTGGCGGACACTACAGGGCTCATACCCATTTACTATAATTTCACCAAAGGAAAGTGGCACATAAGGGAAGAAAAGATGTTATAACTTTTATTTTAGTGTACCACTTGCATAAACACTGCATCTGTAGGGGTTGCAATTGCTGTTTGCCATTGCTGGCTATGTGATGTCAGAACTCAGAACTGAGAGTACATCAATCTACTACAAGTTCACGGGACGCTACTGCTTCAACATTGTCAACATGAGCATATAAACATCTCTCTCTCTCTCTCTCTCTCTCTCTCTCTCTCTCTATATATATATATATATATATATATATATATATATATATATATATATATATATAAAAATAACACCTCAGTGTGGGTATGATATTTCTTTATATTTTTACACTCCAGCTTGGCTGAATTTTTCACTGCTGGCCAGTGTTATTTTTGTATAAAGGGCATATTGCACATCTCTGACTCACTCTCTGTCCTACATTAAAAACCACTTATAGCCTCTCTTTTAAGGGAGATCCTGGCCATTTTGTTCGAATTATAATAGGCAATGGCAAAATTATAAAATGTTTTGAGTGAGTAGAGTTACTAGAAAAAAAGCCATTATTGCAGTCATAAAGTTACTGTTCATTCTATTAGTATTTCATTGTAGTTTTAAAAATGCTTCACATGTCTGTAAACACATTGGCGAATATCTGAAGATCCGATATTCTAATACATTAATGAACAAGGTAAAAGCATTGCTTTTAAATCCATTATAATACATTACTGTGAATAAGCTTTGGTGACGCTCGACCACAAATGTTTCCTCATCATAATAACTGAGTGCTTCTGCGACAACATCATACAGGCACTCTTAATTCTGGATATGTTAAAATCTCAGTTTTAAAGGGATCATGACATGCTTTTTTTTTTCATTGTATCATTTTTATTAAGTGCACTTACGATGCTAAACAACACTTCTTCATTTAAAAAGGCTTTTTTTTTGCTGCTGCTGATGCCTTCCACTTCCACCCCCCCGTTAAAAATAAAAATATGGCTCGTCGACGGCAACCTAGGGTCCTCAACTAGTGTGAGATGAGGGTCTAAAAGAAGCAGCTTTGGTTTATTAACCATCTGCCCTTTGGTTTATTAACCATCTGAAACTGCTCTGTATGCTAGTCCGTATGACTCCTGGTCTCTGTCCCACCCTGCCAAGCACAAGGCCTGATCGCAGCATCCTGCCTGGCGTTAATTGTCACGGCAACTGTCTCTTGGTGCGATGCTCCCTGTGACGGCATTCAAATTCAAGCGAAACACAATTAATGCCGAGCAGCAGGATGTTAAAAGCAAAATTTGTCACTGTTGGCATCAGAGTGTTAGCTAATTGCCAATCTGATTGGAGAAGATGCCTGTGTCCCCCTCCAAATTGCACCCCTGCCACCCCTTTATTTGTGCCAGATCCTCTCCTGCACGGAAAAAGACCCAGTGTGTTAGAGTCACAGCCTAGCGGTTAATACACATGTTCCAGACACTTTGAGACTCGGTGCTCATTTGGGAGATGTGTTGTGACCCCATCTTTTTCTCCTTCTCCCTTTTTTTACTTTCACTACAAGGTGAGCGAGAAAATGAATTTTCATTTTTGCCTGAACCATCCCTTAAACTGCCAATGCTAACCAGCCATCTCAGGCCCCCTTGTATCTGTAAGGAAGAAGGAACGATTGAGAGAAAGTCAGAAGAAGGTGATAAAGAACACAAGGTGACGAGAGCAAACAGACCACCTGCGGTCCCATTTGAAGCAATCTGTTCAAGCGACTGGATCAAAAGAATCAAACGGACACACGTGATATCGCGCTGCTGACGAGAGGGTGGGGAGTGTTTGCGAGCGTGTGTTTTGTGCCTTTGAGATTACACCTCACCTAGTGGGCAGGGTAAAGTATATTCTCTCATACTTCACATGGACTAGAAAATAGAAGAAAGGGTGTGGATGTATGCGATGACTTATTCATACAGTCTGATTCTACCTTTCTCTCTTTCTTCTCCGACGAACGCTCTCTCATCTGTCCTTGTAGCCTGAATTCATGTGAAGTCAATACTGATGCTATGTCCATACTAAAGTGAAATAGATGTTCATATCAAAGTAACGAAGACAAATTGCATTCTTTATTTTCTAGCAGCTGTTGGTGCTTCTGGCAGAGTCTCGTCTCTACACCAGGGGGCAACATTATTCTGTTGTACTTACCATCACTCATGGGCTTAGAGCTTCCTTGCCATCAGCGAACCTAAAGAAAATAAAGTTTCATTTGAGACTTTATCTCGCTAATTGGTAATTAATTACATTTTCTAAAAACTGCAGCTTTTGTCTTTCTATTTTAAACTTTATCCTGTGTCCTTTGTTTCTGTGTATGTGTTACAAAATGCATTTATATGAATAACAAAGAACTGCCTCTTGTAATTTTGCCATGCTTGATAAGACAAGTATCTCTATTACTATTCCTCACAACAAGAATGTCCAAAATAAGCAGCCCGTTAGCATCTCCATTCATGTTGCTGGCAGCTGCTGTATAATGTACATATATAAAACAACAATGTGACGGCCCATGTGGTGGCGCACATTAAACGATCGGGTGAGAAATACACAATACACCAATACACTAATCTATATTTATTTATTTTGTTTAAATGGTTCATTATTATTATTTGAAATAAGACTCGTACACAGTTTGTTAGTTTATTTATTTTAAAGCAGTTAACCGTTTGGGTGCACACAAGTTGGTTTACTGTGTTTATTTAGTTTAATATATATTTCTTTGAGTTAAGTTACCATGTCGCGGGTGGTGTGGAGAGTGGCAGAGGTACCGGCTGTTCCTTTGTGAGGTCCGGCAGTTTAAAGGGCGACCCGCCACCACGGCTGCTCTTTTTAGTTCCGCCGGCTTGTTCCATCCAGCTGGGAACTTGTAGGGGAGCGCTGATGTGGTCAACTGTTTTGAATTTGTTAATCTTATTTTTTCCCTTTTGCTATATTTCTTTCTCCGTTTATGATTTATCTAAGCAACTATTTGTTATGAAATGATTTGTTGTTGTTAGATTTATGCAAGCATTTAAAATATTGATTTCCTGTGTTTCCCTCCTTGTTTCTAATGGATTAGTCCGTTTGTATATAAGTGCTCTGTCATTTTGGGGTGGGGTTGGAGTTGGTGTCGTCTTTGAGTTGCTAGTAGTTTTCTGTTCTCTGTATTTTTTGTTATTTTTGTTTTATAAGGCCTGCTTATTGATTTGGGAATTTTGTGTGTTAATATATATTTTTGGCTCTTTATTAAAAGTATTTTTTCCCCTTTAAACTTTGTTTGTGCTGGTGTAAGCCCTTACAATTCTAAAACCTGGTGTGATCCCTCACAAACAATAAAAACATTATCTATCTATCTATCTATCTATCTATCTATAAAAACAACAACAATTTAAGAACTAGCTAAAACCATACCAACCAGCAGCAATATGCTTTTTTTTCAACAGGATAGAGAGAACAAGAGAACAGAGTGTTGTGGCTGTTTTGTCACAGAAACCTGACCAAGACCATTGTGGCCTCAGGTACACACAACTTCTTGTCCAGGACCTTGTCATTTCTAGGCTCGACTACTGCAATGCTCTTGCAAAAGCAAAGCTCTACAAATTATTCAGAATGCAGCAGCGCAATTGGTCTTTAACAAGCCCAAAAGGGCCGACGTCACACAACTCTTCATCTCCTTGCACTGGCTCACGGTTCAAGATTCAAGATGTTGATGCTTGCTCATAGAACTGCCACAGGTTCAGCACCCGCCTACCTCCATTCACATTACAAATCTTCATCCCCTCCTGAAGTCTGAGATCTGCAATTGAGCGACGCCTCATGGTACCATCACAGAGAGGCTTAAAATCTCTCTCAAGGACATTTTCTTTCACTGTTCCTGGCTGGTGGGATGATCTTCTCACCCCTATCTAAAATGCTGAATCCCTGTCAATCTTTAAACGACAACTAAAAACTGAAAATCTCTTTAGACACTACTTGACTTCATCCTAAATGTATATTTAAAAACTAATAAAAAAAACTTTATTTATTCCTTTCCCTTTCCAGTTTCCACCTTTCGGAAGGTGATATTATTTTAGATTTTCTTTTAGATTTATGCTATTGTATTGCACAATTGTAAGTCTCTTTGGATAAAAATAGCTGCAAAGTGACTAAATGTAATTGTAAATGCAAATGTACTCTGAAAATTAAGCAAATAGACCGATGATGTAGGATTGCGCACGACTTCTCCCAGTCCAAGGCTGTTTCTCAATTCCAAGTATGGGGATTTCTGACTTGCTTCCTTCGTAGTTTAGGCTTTGCAAGTTCAACTCAGAAGTGTGAGCTCCCAGGGACGAAATGTCACAAGTCTGATAATTCCACAAATGAAGCAGCATACTTGATAAAATCACACAGCTTGCCTTCATGACTACAGCAATTTCCCTCAATTTATTTACAATAAGACGAAAATGGTATAAAACACCACTGCCTCTTTTGGTTTTCATTTATTCACGGGCTATTAACAGCCACAGAAATGTAGTTCGGCAAAAGTACAACCTATGCCTATTTTCATTTTCGTTTTAATAAAGTTGTAAATGCATATACATGTATAAATTTATGTATAAATTATGAAGAATAAATAATAGATTAATGAGACCAAAGACTACCCATTAGGTTTACCCAACACAAATTATATCTCATGTTTAACCACTATAGAGACTTCAGAGACAGCAGGAAATGTCAAAAGGACTAGCCGAGCTGAGGCTGCTCACAGCGGGATGCAAGAGCACCAAGCACCCGGTGATAGCCTGGAGCTCACATTTTCAAAATCGCTAAAGCACATTTTAAAAATGCTATCTTCATAAATAAACCACAGATTTAAGTTTTAAACAACAAAATTATTGCATTAAATTATTTTATATTAGTTATGCGAATTAATCCAAGTTCGGATCTTTGAAAAAGGGGCACTTGTTTACATATTATTTACTTACATAGTAAATAGATGTGTATGTAGTATGTAACCAAAGTGTAAATATTCATTGGTACATAGTACAGCTCTAATGCTTATGTAACTACACAAATATAACAACCCACTGAACAGTACTTTATGTGCGAGTACAAACATGTAACAGAACATTGGTAACAACACTTTTTGTTAATGAAAGTACAAATGTGTAACCAACTCCATCTCCAACTCCCCCCACTTTACATATCCCTAGATCTACCCCCTGGATCACCCCCGGTTCCAATTACTCTTATGCATACTGTCGTTACAAAATGTCGTTATATAATTCCTGTTACACAAGTACTTAGTGGAGTGAAAAATTGGGTAACACTTTATTTTAAGGTGTCATAATACATAGCAATTACCTAATTAGCTACTTAACAGACCAACACATGGGAACACAGAAAATGAATTATTAAACAATGTCTTAAAAAATGTCAATAGGACCTTTAATAATCCAATTTATCCATACTAATAAGCAAAAAGAACTTCTGTGATATAAGAGTGTGAAATTTGCTTGTTCTGCATCATGTTCTTTTGATTTTTGGAAGGGCAGAACAGTTGAAATTTATGTTTATATCGGGTTCTGTGTAAAACTTTATATTTCTTTCAACCTGATGCTTAATCTTTTAGCTTTTGGTGTGAAAGGAACATAGAGTTTGTTTTGATTTGTTTTGTTTTGCAATGTAGGGGGCTGTATGCTCGCAAATAAAAAGAATTATCATAAAAAAAAATCAAAACCTAAATCCATATTGGTTTGAAAGAGGCAGAGAGAGCCACAACCAGCTGAGATAAGAAAAGTTATTTTTTAACCTGGTATTAAGATTTATTTTGTTTAGATCACAATGAGGGAGGCACAGTCCTGTTCAAATCCAGTTGGATCAGCACATCTTTCGCCTTGTTTGCCCTGTTACATTGATGAGTCAATAGTGTAATTATAAAGTACAGAAATGTATTACAGATGTAATTGCATACAGGAATTTAAACATATATAAATACAAACTGTAAAAACACATGTAAAAACATGTATGTACACAATAAGTACATTATACCAAATTATTTAAATTTAAATGTAAGTATATGGTAGTTAAGACCACACAATATAAAACGGGACCTAATCCGTCTCTTCTGTCCACTTTTGACAATTTTAATGCAAAATTAAAATCACTCTGCCGAGTATTCACCCTCCAATTGGGTGTATATAAAATGCATTCATACACGCCCTGATGTGGCCCACAAAATAAATGTTGATGGGATGGATGCAGTCCGCTGCCTTTTCAGTACTCCTGTTTAGGGGTGGTTTCTCCATTAGGGTGATCGGGCAACGCACCACCAAAGCGTGAAAGGACGGGATTTTGGTACTGCAGCAGGACTTGTAGTTATTTATATATAGTACATATAGAAAATTTTCTAAATAAATGTATTTTGCTGTTGCACTGTATACATCAATTTTGAATTATTACTGAAATTAAAAACAATCTTTTCACAAAAAAAAAAATAAGCTTGCTGAAAAGTTTTGTGAGAATCATCCTCAGTCCTGAATTTGTTAAAACAATTTTCTTTATTTAAAATGTTTCATGTCTTAATACTTCTCCTTTTGTTGATGTATGCTTAAATTTTGGAATGTGGCATGCCACCCAGAAAATTTGCCACCAGCCGCCAATGCTCCTGTTATACACCAGTGCCAAGGTTTCTGGAATTAGTCTAGTTATGTTATGTTACTCAGTTCAAGAGCCAATGGTTTAGCAAAATGCATAAGCTGATTCATGACAAAGTTCAGAACAATATTCACTGAAGAGCAGACAGACAGTGACATGTTTATACCTGGTCTCATGAGATAAACATACCTTGGCACACTTTTTAGCCAGACGCAAAATCTTTACCAAACAAGAACATATCCCTGCAGTTTCCAATAGAAATTAACACTAGAGGCAGCAAAACTCTGACAGCTTTTATTCCTTTTGACACAAATGTACAATTTTGATTAATAAACAATTTTGCACGATTACTTGAAGAATATCGTGTTATGACTTCAAAACAATATTAATGTTCTGGGAGATTTGAAAACTGATGCTTTTGAATGTTCAAATCCAGTGATTTAGATTTAGCAGATATTGCATTACCGATAGGCTGATATAACTGCAAATATGGAAAAAAAGGAATGTTCATGTTTCCGTAACCGCTGACCAAAATCAAATATAGAACTAAAATTAAATCATCTTTGAAAACAGCCGGGCCCTTTGGTGTTTCAAGGGTCCTATACATCATTCCAGGGTGCACACCAAAATTGAAGCAAACAGGCATCCCGAGACCTCCTTGTAGAGGTAGTCTCCTCAAAATTGCAAACGGACTATGAAGTAGATCACTCATGGTGAGAAATCACATTCAGTGTCTGATTCTGTGAGAATATTTGGTATTGCAGATGAACACAAAAAGATCACCTATTAAACATTGTGTAATTATTTGCTGTTCTCTGTACTCTACAAGATGTTGTCTTGACAAAGCCAAGTACACTTCCTTAATTTATTGTACTTAATGTGCTTTATTTTTCGCACACTAATTTTGTAACTAATCTATTTTATTCTAATCTTCTTAACCATTATAATTTCAAGATCAACTAAATTTCAACTGTGCTGACACCATACACTAAAATGTGCTTTTAACGTACTATCTCTGTATTAAAAATTGTATTTAGCTTTCATTAGTAGACTTGAAACTATCGTTCATACACTACTACATTTATGTACAAGTGGTGACTAAATATAGGTAAGCCCCCCAGGAATGGAATTGACAACCGTTCTCTTAGAATATGCATAATAGTGTCCATATTTGTGTGATACATTATTGTTACACAATAAAACATGTAAAAAACCAAACCCATATCTAAGGACCATAATGTACTGTACTTGGGGGTGGGCTCTTTTAACCTGAGCTAATTAGCAACCAACCAGAACATTTTAGCATTGTAATTGCACAGGCAAGGCCCGCAACAACAACAACAACAACAACAACAACAACAATAATAATAATGGTTGCTGTGTTTTTTGTAAGTATTATTAATTAGTTGATTAATTTATTAATTTAGGTTTTTTTTTCAATTGTCATCAAGAGGCTCAGAAAGACAAAAATTTGAACTTGATTTTGAACTTGATAGAACTTGATTCCAAGAACAACCATATATCCTATAACAAGGCAAATCAGAAATACAATAGAGTGTAAAGAATGAGAGAAATGGAAAGAGGTTAATAGAAGGGAGGGTGGTGGTTCTGGGAAGAAGATAGGAGAGTAGATTACCCCTGTGCTATTTTTCATTTTAAGCAGCTTGTTGACCTTTTGCAGTCAAGCCTGTAGGTGTAGTTTAGCTTCTGTGCTGGAGTCTACTGTAATTTAGGTGGGAACTGAAGCACAGAGAGGAGTGACATAGAGGGGGAGTTTGTCCGTGTGTGGCTCTGGGGCGATGCAAGAGTCTGGGCAACCGACCATCTCAAAATGATTGCCTCTCGTGTGACTGCACTTTTATATGAGTGGGATTTACTGCCCTCCTTCAGTAGCAGCTGTGAAAGGACTCCCATTCAGGACGAGCCAACAGGAAGTGATGATGCTGTTAAAAACCATCAACACCATCAGAGAGAAGCATAATATGTCAAGCTTACAGTCCGAAACACAGCTGTCTTACCCAACAACTATGGCAGGCAAGGGATGTAAACTGTTAAATATTACAAGGACCTCTGGCCCCCCAAAATTTGGAATCATATCTCAAAAATTTTAGATGCAATGCGCAGCTTTTCCTGTTAACTAAAGCTGTTAAATTTAAATCTGCGTTTGCTGGCTGTTATTGAGAATGCATAAACTCTCTAAAGAGAAATTTATCTTTGCTCTGTTTCTGTACAATGATGGTGTTATAATTAGTAAATTGCAATCTTTTTTATTAAATTCACATTAAGTACAAAGTCATTAAAAATGCTTTATGGCATGACACATTTTGGTCATTTTATGCGCAGTTAATAAATTAAACTATAAGGCTACTTTGTCCCTTTTGCTTACACATCATAGGATAGGCTAGTTAACCTGTTTGGAAATATTTAAAATCAAAAGGAAAAAAATAAATAAATAAAACATAAGTCTAAATCTAGATTGACCAGCCATCTCGTTTTCCCCTTCCACTTATCTGGGGCCGGGTCGCAGGGGCAGCAGTCTTATTAGGGATGCCCAGACTTCCCTCACCCTAGAAACTTTCTCCAGCTCTTCTGGTGGAACACAGAGGCACTCCCAGGCCAGTTGTAAAACATAGTCCTTCCAGCGTGTTCCAGGTCTTCTCTGGGCCTTCTCCCAGTGGGACATGCCCAGAACACCTCCATCGGGAGGAGTCCAAGGGGCATCCGGAACAAATGCCAGAGCCACCTCAGCTGGCCTCTCTCAATGGAGGAGTAGCGGGTCTGCTCTGAGCTCCTCCCAAATGACTGAGCTCCTCACTCTATCTCTAAGGGAGCGCCCAGCCACTCTACGGAGGAAACTCATTTTGGTCACTTGTATCCGGGATCTCATCCTTTTGGTCATGACCCAGAGCTCAAGACCATAGGTAAGAGTAAGATCGTAGATCGACCGGTAATTTGAGAGCTTCGCCTTGCAGCTCGGCACCTTCTTCACCAGGACAGACTGGTACATTGACCGTATTACTGCAGAAGCTGCACTGATTCATCTGTTGATCTCCCATTCCATCCTTCCCTCACTCGTGAACAAGACCCCAAAATACTTCAACTGAGGCAGGAACTCCCCACCAACCTGAAGGGGGCAAGCTACTCTTGTCCAACTGAGAACCATGGCCTCAGACTTGGAGGTGCTGATTCTCATCCCAGCCGCTTCACACTCGGCTGTAAACAGCCCCAGTGCAAGCTGTAGGTCCTGGCCAGATGCAGCCAATAGGACAACATCATCCACCAAAAACCAGAAAAAAAAACTCCCTCCGGCCCCCGTCTGTGCCTAGTAATCCTGTCCATAAAAATAACGAACAGGACTGGTGACAAAGGGCAGCCCTGCCAGAATGCAACATGCACCGGTAACAAGTCTGCACAGTTGACAGCTCCGCCCCTCTCTTCACCTGAGTGTCCAAGACATACGGCAAGAAGTCAGATGAAACAACCACAAAGTCAATCATCAATCTCCAACCTAGGGTGTCCTAGTGCCACGTGTACTGATGGACACCCTTTTGCTCGAACATGGTGTTCGCTATAGACAAACCATGACTAGCACAGAAGTCCAACAACAGAAAAGCACTCGGGTTCAGATCAGATGGGCTGTTTCTCTCAATCACGCCCTCCAGGTGTCACTAGCATCGGAGCACTTTCCAGCACCCCTCCCAGAGACCCCAAGATGGTCGGGTACTCTACACTGCCATTTGACTCATAGGCACAAATGACTGTGAGAGCCTGGCTATGCCGTACCAGGCGACGTCACAACCTCATATATGTTTTTTTTCATAAGGGTCTGGCTTGTCACCTAGGACCTTTTTTGCCTTGGGAGACCCTACTAGGGGCATATAGCCTTGGACAACATAGCTCCTAGGGTCATTCCGGCACTCAAACACCTCCACCACTTTAAGTTGCGGTTCCAGAAGAAGAGTACTCTAAACACAACTGCAATTAATCTACAAATAACACAATATGCATATACAAGAAAGTACTGTAAAATAGATGGACAGTTTGTATTGAATTCTGCACTGATTTAGTGTGAGGTACTAGGGTCCATGGTGATGTCATTCTAATAAGTTATAAGTTATAAGTTAACTACTGCTGTAAAATTTACTGTGTAAGTTCTGCAACTATGAGCTATGAGTATGCTGTGACTTATACAGTATTCTTGATATATACACAGACAAACACATTGTGCCATCAGGAAGTTACTAAATATCACAGTGTGAAAGAGCATCTAGGGATTGTTAGTAATCTTAAGGCTATAAACATTGCAAGTTTGCAGACACCGTTCTAAAGCGATTAGGACTGATATGTCACTCTCACGTGGTGTATTAGTGTCAGGCTGTGCATCCACTAACTATGGTACATCTGTAAAATCTGCCGGCTGTAATAAATACCATTAAATGATTCTGAACAGGTGGGTCAGTATTATACACATGTCCTCACCTCTGCTGGAGCGCTGAAGGCTTTGACTCCCGCCTCTCAATCCTTTAGATTGTGCTGCCTCTAATGTGCCATTTAAAACTATTCTATCCTCAATTATAATACGAAAAAAGCCTTATTTTCCCCTCAGCAAGCCCTTCAATTGGGAACAGATGTTTCTCCCTCCCCAGGAAATGACTCGCTCCTTAGTGACAGAGGCAGGCGGCTGTGCTTTATTAAACATATAAAAAGCCTCTTAAATGATGTGATTCAGAGGAAATATAGGCTGATATTCATTCTTTCAATTTGGGGCAAGCGAGTGCCGCTGAAATAATTACAGAGAGAGAGTGGCAGCTCTCATCGTGCTGTGAAAATGTCACGTTTCAGACGCTGCAGCTCGAGGAGGTGCACCACCAACTGATCGATAGAAAAGTTAGAGCTCTTCTTAGTACGAGATGTAAAAACACTTCCACTTTCTGCTGGTGAAGATAGAAAGAAGTAAACATTCCGACTTTGCTTTTCTAGTAGTATAGATTTAACTAATAACATCATTAGCAAAGATAATCTCAATTTCCTCCCCTTCATGTAATTTCAGACCTATCAAATAGCTTTTTGGAAGTTTCATTTGTCTACAGAAAACTGAATAACAACATGAATATATTCAAAAATAATGTTTTATTGTTAAAGGTGATACCAACTCACCAAAAAGACACATATAAATTGAAAACAGAAACATGCTCAATAATAAAAATATATACAAAACCTACATCGACATCAATGTATCTGTGTATTTTA
Source organism: Puntigrus tetrazona (assembly GCF_018831695.1). NCBI lineage: Eukaryota > Metazoa > Chordata > Actinopteri > Cypriniformes > Cyprinidae > Puntigrus > Puntigrus tetrazona. The sequence goes on along the minus strand of NC_056714.1, from coordinate 3,542,433 downwards.
CAATGCTCTATTTGTTATTGTATTAACAAACAGAATACAACTAAGCTTCTATGTGCTGATTTTCTGAATTCTGAATTTCCTGAAAATGCTGGAAATGTGTTATGTCATTCCAGAAAGAAACCTTAAAACAAACAAAACCTGATTGCCACTTACTCCTATCTGAAGGACAGATTTCAGTGGGTATGGTCCTCATTAGCATAGAAATGAATATGATGCCAGATAATGAATATATGGCTCTTGATGCTTCACGAAAGGAACTTCAGAGGGAGAGCGGATAAGGAAAAAAAGAACGAGAGAGATACAGAGAAAGAAAGAAATAGAACAACTTTTATTTTTAATGGAGTGCTTGTGTAAGACATTAGCATGAAGAGAGAGTGGGTGTTTGAAAACTAGGCTAAGGAAATGGAAGACATTCTCAAGGTCAGCTTCAGAGAAAGAACAAATGACAAAGGAATAGAAGCAGCCAGTCTTACCCAGTAAAATCAAATAAAACAATGTGTTCATTCATGCATAAACAATACAATTTTGTCCATACACTTGTCTTAAACAGAAAAAATAAATAAAGAAAGAAAAACATGCAGAAACAGGTCTATGCTAAACCTATCAGACCTTACAAAGTGATCCTATTAATATTTTATGCTATTTATATAAGTTTAATGTACATTTTCAGAGAATTTTACACAGTTTGATTCAAGTTTATTTGCATAGTCCTTGAACTCCTCCTGAACTCATTAGGTTGAGCACATCCTCTCAAATGCCTATTGCAATGACATCCAGCTCAAATTCACTAGCAAGTATTCAGCTAGTCTCTCCTACAATTGAAAAAAATATTGTGAAGAAAAACGTTTCGATGAATAGAGACTATATGTACAGCTCACCAATGGATCCTAGTGAATGGGTGCTGGCATATATGGGAGTCCAAACAGCTGATAAAAACATGTTCTCCACATGACCCCAGCTCATCAATTAAGTGAAAAGGTATGTGCTTGTAATAAATAAATACAACATTTAGTAATTTTAAGCCTTAAACCATAGTTTTCTTGAAGACATGTCATCTACATCTTGGATGGTCTGAAAGTTTTCAAAAGAAAAAATTAAAAATTAAAAAATTAAATATATATATATATATATATATTTAATTTGTTAATTTTAATTTTTTAAATTTTATATATATATATATATATATATATATATATATATATATATATATATATATATATATATATATATATATATATATATATAATTATAATGTTAAAGTGTAATGTTTTGAAAAATCCATATACTTAAGTATAATTAGCTTTACTTCATTATGACGTGCAAAGTAAATATATGCACTTTATTTTGTAAATGCACAACAGAAGAGAAACATAAACAGAACACTATTATGGTGACCTCAACCACTATAATGGTTGTACATTCTATCGTAGTAATTGCAATAACTAAGTAATAACTAGGTACTAAACCTGAACCTACCCCTAAACCTAACCCTACCCATTGTAGTTTCTAGGTATCACCAGAACTTTCTTGGGTATTAGGTGTACCTACACTGTAAGTAAGTACACATTCTGTAAAAAACCTTTATCCTAAACCTAACAATATAATACGTGCATATTACTCAGTACTTAGATGTATAATTACACTGTAACAATTTCAAGTGGTTCTTTCTTCTATCCCAACAATGTTATGCTGCTACTTATGAACCACTTTTCCTGGTTTGGAGCTGGTGCTTTGGACCGATTTAAAACTAGGCTCTGGCTTCTAACCAGCACTCAAACTACGTTGGTGGAAACGGGGTAAGGAGCTTGAAGTCGCAATAAGCCAATAGTCAATCTGGGTCAATCATCTGCCGATATAGTTTAAGAGGTGAGACGGGGTGGTGATGACCAGATCGTGGGCCTTTGGGAATTTGGCTGCCTTTTTCATTTTGGGTCCCATTGCATCGTCCATCATGTACCTTCTCATACCCATTGCCCCATAAGTGTTGTGTACTATAAACCAATTGAGTTACACTCTGAGTTTCAAGTGGGTCACTTTTAGTCTATCTGGCCTTGAGAAATCGGTTCAATTTACATACAGTTTCTGCACCTCTGTGTCACACTTTGAATTGCCTCACATACATTTCTTTGTTCTGTGATTATTAGTGTGTTTTTCTGTCTGACAACATTGATCACTGCCTCCTGTTAAATACCATTGAACAATAAAATTTGATTCATTAGAGCTAATTTTAATGATTAAAAGCCTATGAATAGCCACTTATGTAACCTTGTAAGCCTGTGTTCAAAAACCTTCAATATTGCCTGAGTATAAAATCAACATGAAAAAAAAAAAATCTATTTGTTAATCAGACTAACAGCCGGTCTTAAAAGGTGGCAGTCTGTCAAGAGCATGATTAACACACACACACACACACACACACACACACACACACACACACAACACATTGTGTTGTTGTTGTTTTTTATTATAATGATTATATTTCTGGTACTTTGTGCAAAATGTTCAACAAATCTTTACCATAAACATAATCAAAACCAAAACATGAATAAATGGAGGGTACTAGCAACAGTTCTGTTGGTAGTAGTCAAGGCCTATTAACACAGTGTGTGTGTGTGTGTGTGTGTGTGTGTGTGTGTGTGTGTGTGTGTGTGTTTGAGCTTGTTTTTTGACACATTAGGACACATTTATATAATGATATGGGTATGACATAGGTATTACAAGAGGAAGTTGACTTATAAGGACATTATCTCATGTCCCCACTTTTCAAAATGCTTATAAATCATACAGAGTGAGGGTTTTTTTTTTGGAAATCTAAAAGTAGTTTCTTGTAAGGGGTAGGTGTAGGGTTAGTGTAGGGCAATAGCACATACAGTTTGGACAGTATAAACACCATTACGCCCATAGAATGTCCCCACAATTCACAAAAGCAAATGTGTGTGTGTTGTCAGTCCTGTATCTTGTATTGAAGTTCTCTTCTTCTAGTGCACATATTTGGTTTTTCCTGTACTCGTTTGGTTCCATTAGTCCCAGCTGTATCTAATCATTAGTTAATCTCCTCGTTATCCTCTGTTTAAAAGGACTGTCTGTTCAGTTCCAGTATGTCAGCTGTTATATGTCATCCTAGTTTGCCTCTCCTATGTCGATTTCTGAAGTTCCAGTTTAAAGACTGTTTTTTTAAATGATTCCTGGTCTCCTCGCTTCTTCGTCCACAGTGAAATGTGACGTGTATTCACAGCCAACCAACCAACAAATAAATAAAACCTTTTTTAATCAGTATGACCAAAGATTTTACGAGCCAGAATTGTTTATATAATTCATCTTATAGAGAAAACAAATCATTAATAAGGTTTAATGCAGACAAACAAAGGAAAGAAAAAAAAAGGAAGGAAGGAAAAACACAAAATGAGAAAGTTTAACGTGCGCATGCACTGTAAAAAAGTTGAGCCAACTTAAAATTTTAAGTCGAACAGCTTCAGCAGATTTTGGAGTTTTCAAATTTGAAACAAGAATTTGAGAAAAATTAGCTGTGTATTAACTCTAGTGTGTGTCTACAGTTAAAGTGTTTTGTATACTTTAATGGATTTAAGATAATACACAGGTACACTTTTAAAACACTTAATAACTCAAATAACTAGTAGCTGTGTAATAACCGATTGTTATATCAGAATAAACTTCTTCAGGGTGATGCAAGACCTTATCCATTATCCCTTACCTAAACATAGAAATCTGAATTCTCAGATTGATTAGATTCACTAGATGAATGGCCCTGAATGAATTTTTGTAAAATTACAGTCAATTAATTCAAAAATACACTCTCGTCACACTCCAGCTGTATTATTTATAGCTTGGTTATTCTGAAACTTTAGACTTACAGTTAGATTTACAACTGCTTCCATGAAGCTGTGACTTTGGAGTTTATTTAGATTATTTTTTTCCCTTTAAAATATAATTTCATCTAACATCATAAAAAACCTTATTCTATATTTGTGCATCCTATTGTCAATGCACACTAACTATTCCCTTCTAGGATGCAAGGATGGAGGTATCGAAGCAAATACATATTTGTAAAACACGATATTCTTGCTGACTCACCGCAAAAGTACATCGGTGTGCTTAAGGGATCTGCTGTAATGTTTTGTTAATTAAGACATTTGTAATAAATATTAATAAAGCAAGATGCACCGCTGAACTATGAGAAATCAGTGGTTCATTTAAACGACATACTTGAAGGGTTTCCGGGTTGTAGACTGAAGGAAAGGGAGTGAGGATGTGAGGGGGGCTTCAGCACAGCATCCAGTGTGTCTGCAGCATGTCTGCTGCCTGGAGCATCACTGCAACAGGAGCCTCACATTGGGCTTTCGTGCTGACATCGTTTATGTTGCGTAACACAGCTGCAGCTTTAAACAGGAAATAAAGTGATTTCTGGCTTGTGTAGGTTTCTTAACGTACCTTTTTATTAATGGCCATAAATTATGATCGGATTATCAAGAGGGAGGTACAGGGCATGATTACAAAATTAATTATCATATATTTTGCAAGAGGGGGGGCATTATATTTACATCCTAAAGGTAGCTTATTTACCGTATACTGAATCCAAACCCTAAAGCGGTGTTCTTCGGCAAGTTCCTAGAAAACCGATGCTTTATAAAATGCTATATTGCAAAAGTTGGTGGTGGTAAATGTGTTTATACTGTATTTTCAAACCATTTTCTGCTTGAGGGTGTACAGCACTGCAATGCAATGGGGAAAAAAAAGCTTAAACTACACTCAGTGCTGCGTTTAGGATGCTTCTGGGAGGAAGCACCATGAGCGGTGTGAATGCTGTAACCTGTCACACAAAGATAAAAATGCACCATTCGCGTTACCCAGGTACACTATACATCGTCCTCAGACAATAACGGAAATTTGCTAAAAATGTTTGAAGTTGTTTCTTACAAAATCACAGTTTTGGCTTCACAAGATGTTATTGTGATGTGTTTTTATCAGCTGTTTGGACTCTCATTCTGACGGCACCCATTCACTGCAGAGGATCTGCTGGTGAGCAAGTGATGTACTGCCAAAGTTCTGAAAATCTTTTATTCTGATAAAGAAACAAACTAATCTAATCTGAATCTTGGATGACATTTTTAGCGAATTAGCATTTTGGGGTCAGCGATTATTTGAAAAGGAAATTACAAACATTGAAAAGTTTTAGAACATATATTTATATTTATATTTAAATATTAAGAGGAAGAAGAAACATAAGAAGTGATGTTTTTTCAATTTATAAGGATATATCAGCATAAAAAAAGGAAAGAAGTACAATTTCACATTCACAAGTTCATATGTATACTTAAATATGATTGAATGGTTATTATTACTGCTGATTTCAATTGTGTATGATTGTTGTGAGATGATTTTTAAAAATAGCGATACATTAAGCTATAACAATTGCATGGTATATAAAATTAGAAGAGAGATGAGAGAGATAAAGAGAACTAAAATGATTACTGAAAAGTAGTGTAAAGTAATAATGCACAGTATCAAAGCAAATGTTGTTACAGGCAAAAAACATTAAAATGCAAAACTGGAATTAAAAGCATTGGAATTTTGTCCATTCTTTCAACTTTGTTGTCATGATATTGAAATTTCAAAATATAGATGCAATAAAAGTGTCATGACAACTTGATCTATAGGAGTTTCATGTATAAACAAATAATTGGTGTAACTCTATTATGATTATTATTTTATTTATTTTGTCGTTTAAAAAATGCCAGTTAAGATGATGTTGCATATGTTGTTGAAGCTTGATTTAAGATTTATTGAACTAAAACATGCTTTAAGTAGAACAGTGCTGAATTTGATGTCTTTCTTTTCCTGTGGATTGAACATGGGACAGTGCTTCGTATAGCAGACTCATGTTGAGACTTTAACGCGCCTCCTGGATCGAATCTTGACAGGAACCAGCATGATGCACTGCTTATGAGACAGTGAGCTAATACAGAGACAGAGAAGGAGACTGAAAGGAGAGAAAAGGGAGGGGTTGAGTGTGCAGTTAAGGCAATTTCAAAAAATTCAGATTAGAAACAAAAGCCATCAGTGCAAGAGCAAGAGAGTGGAGAAAAGCACTAGTGATGCAATTATGAAATGACTGCAGACTGTGCAAAAGTAGTTTAGCTGTCAATCTCAGGTTCCTTCAAGACCTTCCCAATCACGGTCAAGGACAAATGTACAATTTCTTTTTTATTTTGTGTGTTTTGGCTCCCCCCAATTTTAAATCATTGCTTTCAGCACTCCATTCAGAACACTTGTGTGGCAGTCCATTTGGAGGAAATGACCACCTTTACAGTTCTCATCCTGCTGTCTGATTGAAAAAATAGCTTCAGACAGTATGGTTATCAGCAGAAAAACAATTTGGATGAACTCTATCTTCTGTGTGTGTTGGCTTGTGAGGGGTTTTTGGTATTGTTGTTTCTTCAGGCCCTTTGGTACATCTTGTATGGGCAGTTAATCCATTTTTAAACATATATTTGTTAAAAATAAATAAAATAAATTCTGAGTCTGTCACTGGGTGCCTAAGTCAACAGACGCTCCATGGATCATTCATTATTTTCTGCCATTGCCACTATACACTTTATCCCAGTTTATCCCACGAAAGTAGCTTGTAGGAAATCAAATATGGTTGGGAAAGTGTTTGAGATTGGTTATAAGTCTACCAACAAGCCAAACCTGTTTAATCATTTATACGTACATACATATACAGTACATTGCGTCTATGTTTACTGTACCAAAAACTGGTGAACAGCTGCTGGAACAAATAGGAATAGTCCAATAACTGAGTCAGGGGAGCTCATTTGGCAAAAGTTGCTCTCCGCATTTTCCTGAGCCTGCAGTTCATCTGTGCACTAGCTGTGCTGCACTGCTGTAGTCAGATCAAATTTCCACCCCCACAGATTTTATTCACTAACAATAAACCCTATACGTGATCTAGAAACAGTAATAAAACAGACATCATTGAGTGCAAGCCCCTCAAAACTTCATGCGATAAACAGGTATCGATTAAAAAAGGCCTCTCGGCATGAGGCTGGACAACACAGGCCAAAGAAGAAAATCCCATGGCGTGTTTACAAAGACAAATATCGTTTCCTGCTTTGTTCATTTTTGTTAGAATGTAGCAAAAACTATGAAACCTGAAACAACAAACTGCCAAGACTTATACATCTATATCTATATACTTATATGTACTGCTATATGTTTCTTTTGCATTTGATTAAATCTTTTTTGTTTATACAAAATGTCTAAAATGCTGTATAAAGTCAGCGACGTCACTTTTGAAAGAAAGTAAATTTGTCAATGCATATACAAGTTCCTATAAAAATAAAAATTATTATGCATGCCCGTGACGTCAACTTTTTGATAAATTTGCATCGTTGTAGTTTTAAAGTTTGCGTCTCATTACCATAATTATGTAAATGAATGGCCAAAACAATTATTTAAAATAAATGAGATACTAACAAAATAGATCATGTTTTTTGGATCGCCATCTCTGCATCGATCGTCAGCGCTATCTGCTCCACCTTAGCCCTCCGGATCCTCCCTGTCACCCTGGCCCATTGGCTCTCTAACTCCACCTCGGGACTGTTTCTCATGTGCCATGTGTGACCCAGTTTCTATCTTCTGTTAATTGTGTCATTATGTTTAGGTGCGTGTCATTTAATTAAGTCATTACCTTCACCTTATTAGTTAGATTCTGCTCAGAGTTAGGTTGTCCGGTCTCGTCTATGTACACATTGCTCCCACTTTTCTGTATTGCGTAACCCTGGATTATTAAAGACTGTAAACTGATCTTCATCTTTGTGTGTTCTTCTCTCTGCACTACAACAAGACAAAAATACTATGTCAGAAAATAGTCAATTCTAAGATTATATTCTTCCCTTAAATTAATAAATAAGTTAGAATATTAAAATAAATGGATAATAAAAAAAAAATGTAAAATGTTGTCAGTAGTTAAGTATCTATTTCTATATTAAGTAACTGTGACATATTATATTACTTTTGGCATGCCCCCAAACATTGCCAAAGTTTGCCACCTATGACTAAATGACTAAGGGTCTAATGGTTTTGGTAAGTGAAGGAATCAGATTTAGCAATAAATGACTACTGTATTTTATGATTTCACAGTGAGAAGGAGCAGGATATGACAGTGCTGTAGCAACATTATACTCTAAAGTCACACAGATTGTCTTTATTACAGCAACCTCAGACATTAACTATGTAACAGTGTGATATCTATAATACTTTACTGGCATTCCCAGCATGTACTGCAACATTAATAAACGTATATGATCATTATAATGAATCAATCATTAAGCTTGTTTTCCTAATGATTCTTAACCAGTTGTATTCTCTAATAATTCCACTGGATCGTTTTTTTTTGTTTGTTTGTTTTTTTTTTTCACATAAAATGATAGCATTTTATTGTAAGACATTTTGGTGAAATATTTTACTGTGAATTTAACGTATAAGCTATATCAATTTGTCATAACATTCTTTATTTTTTTAATTACTTGAAATATAATTCAATTGCAACATTGCATATGGAATTATTTAAGGAGCCATTCATGCTTACAGCCTGTGGAGCACACTTTGAAAGGCTTGTGCTCAAATTTTATTTTATTAAGGTCCAAGTCTTTATGAACTATCTTTTGACATTTGTCTCAAACTGCTTATTGGCAGTTAGTAATGTAGTTTTAGTTCTGTTTAGGTACGGGGTAAGATTAAAGGATTTAAAATATAGTCACGCAGAATGAAGCATTAATATGCATTT